>NC_053026.1:274478658-274545549 GCF_003073215.2 Triticum urartu
GCTTAGTTACTTTACCGTTGCCACTGTTACAATTACTACAAAACTGCTACTGTTACCTTTGGCACCGTTGCCGTTACTTCCATATTACTTTGCTACAGATATTAAGTTTTCCAGGTGTGGTTGAATTGACAACTCAGCTGCTAATACTTGAGAATATTCCTTGGCTTCCCTTGTGTCGAATCAATAAATTTGGGTTGAATACTCTACCCTCGAAAACTGTTGCGATCCCCTATACTTGTGGGTTATCAAGACTATTTTCTGGCGCCGTTGCCAGGGAGCATAGCTCTATTCTTTGAGTCACTTGGGATTTATATCTGCTGATCACTATGAAGAACTTGAAAGATAAAAGATCCAAGATTTTTCCCTCAACTACGAGGGGAGGTAAGGAACTGCCATCTAGCTCTGCACTTGATTCACCTTCTGTTTTGAGTAAACTTGCGACACCTACTCCTGTTATTCATTCTGATATGTCGCATGTTATTGATGATTCCACTTCTGCTTTGCATGATGCTTATGATGAAACTATTTCTATACTTGATAATATTGTGCCACTAGGTGAATTTCTTGATGAACAACTTGCTAGGGTTAGAGAGAATGAAATTATTAAAACTGATAATATTGATGAAAGTGATGATGAAGATTCTCCCCGTAGATATGAATTGTCTGTTGTGCCTGAGGGTTATGTTATGGATGAAGAAACTGCTAGGGACTTTTTAGCTTGCAATGATAGATATGATCTTAAGAAATTATTAGCTAAGCTGAAAGAAAAATCCTTGAATGCTAGAATGAAATATGACCCTGCTTTTGCTACTTCACCTATCTGCATTTCCGATAAGGATTATGATTTCTCTCTAGATCCTGAGATAATTACTTTGGTTGAATCTGATCCTTTCTATGGCTATGAATCTGAAACTGTTGTGGCACATCTTACTAAATTAAATGATATAGCCACCCTATTCACTAATGATGAGAAAACTCGCTACTATTATATCCTTAGGTTATTTCTGTTCTTATTAAAGGGTGATGCTAAAACATGGTTTAATTCTCTTGATCCTGGTTGTGTGCGTAGTCCCCAGGATATGATTTATTACTTCTCTGCTAAATATTTCCCCGCTCATAAAAACAAGCTGCCTTAAGGGAAATATATAATTTTGTGCAAATTGAGAAGAGAGTCTCCCACAAGCTTGGGGGAGGCTTCTCCAATTACTTAATGCTTTTCCTGATCATCCTCTCAAGAAAAATGAAATACTTGATATCTTTTATAATGGACTAATCGATGCTTCCAGAGACCACTTGGATAGTTGTGCTGGTTGTGTTTTCAGGGAAAGAACTATTGATCAAGCTGAATTGCTATTGAATAATATGTTGAGTAATGAAAATGATTGGACACTTCCTGAACCAACTCTGAAGAAAAGGGGTATTCTATTTCTCAGTCCTGAAGATATGCAAGAGGCAAACAAATCTATGAAAGAAAAAGGTATTAAAGCTGAAGATGTTAAGAATTTACCACCTATTGAAGAAATACATGGTCTTGATAACCCGACACAGGTAGTAAAGGTAAATTCTCTCTATAGATTTGATGAAGGTGATATTACTTGTAATAAGTCTGCTAGCCAATGCTTGGATGAGTTTGATAATTTTATTGTTAAACAAGAAAACTTCAATGCTTATGTTAGTAGACATTTGAAACGAAATGCTTATATGATTGAACACCTGAGTGATTATATGTCTAGAGTTAAAGGTGAACTTAAACTCATTAGTAAACATGCTTCCATGGTTACCACTCAAGTAGAAAAAGTACTTAAAGCTCAGAATGATTTGCTCAATGAATTAAATAATAAGAAAAATGATAATGTTGTTAGAGTTGTGACTAGAGGGGGTAAAATGATTCAGGAACCTTTGTATCCTGAAGGCCACCCCAAGAGAATTGAGCAAGTTTCTCATAAAATTAATGTTGATGCACCTAGTTCTTCTAAGAAGAAGAAAAAGAAAAATGATAGGATGCTACCTCTTGAGCATGCGTTGGTTTTCCCTTAAAGAGGAAAGGGTGATGCAGCACAGTAGCGTAAGTATTTCCCTCAGTTTTTGAGAACCAAGGTATCAATCCAGTAGGAGGTAACACGCAAGTCGCCTACACTACAAAAAAATACACTTCAGTGATGATACATGTTTGTCACAGTAGGTCGCGTTTTTTGTCATGCATGTACATCCATGACGATTTTATGACAGAATCAAGATAGTCATACCTGTGCTGTCGTAGAAGTGTTCCATGACATTACCAAAATTATCATCACAGAAATGTCCACTTCCATGATGATAAATCGCGCATCACAGAAGTGCTTTCGTCAAGGATGACCGATACGTGGCATCCACCGTAACGGAACACCATTAAGCTATCAGGTCTGATTTTGGATCCGATAACTGATACGTCTCCAACGTATTTATAATTTTTGATTGTTCCATGCTATTATATTATCTGTTTTGGATGTTACTGGGCTTTATTTTACACTTTTATATTATTTTTGGGACTAACCTATTAACCGAAGGCCCAGTACAAATTGTTGTTTTTTGCCCATTTCAGTGTTTCGCAGAAAAGGAATGTTAAACGGAGTCCAAACGGAATGAAACCTTCGGGAGCGTGATTTTTGGAACAAACGTGATCTAGAGGACTTGGAGTGGACGCCAAGCAACCAACGAGGTGTCCGTGAGGCAGGGGGGCGCGCCTACCCCCTGGGTGCACCCTCCCCCCTCGTGGCTCAACCGACCTACTTCTTCCTCCTATATATGTTCACATACCCCGAAAACATCCAGGAGCACCACGAAACCCTATTTCCACCGCCTCAACCTTCTGTACCCAAGATATCACATCTTGGGGCCTTTTCCGGAGCTTCGCCGGAGGGGACATTGATCACGGAGGGCCTCTACATTAACTCCATGGCCCCTCCGATGATGTGTGAGTAGTTTATTTTAGACCTTCGGGTCCATAGCTAGTAGCTAGATGGCTTCTTCTCTTTCTTTTGATCTCAATACAAAGTTCTCCTCGATCTTCTTGGAGATCTATTCGATGTAACTCTTTTTGCGATGTGTTTGTCGAGATCCGATGAATTGTGGGTTTATGATCAAGTCTATCTATGAACAATATTTGATTCTTCTCTGAAATCTTTATGCATGATTGGTTATCTTTGCAAGTCTCTTCAAATTATCAGTTTGGTTTGGCCTACTAGATTGATCTTTCCTGCAATGGGAGAAGTGCTTAGCTTTGGGTTCAATCTTGCGGTGCTCGATCCCAGTGACAAAAAGGGAAACAACACGTATTGTATTGTTGCCATCGAGGATAAAAAGATGGGGTTTATATCATATTGCTTGAGTTTATCCCTCTACATCATGTCATCGTACCTAAGGCGTTACTCTATTCTTATGAACTTAATACTCTAGATGCATGCTGGATAACGGTCGATGTGTGGAGTGATAGTAGTAGATGCAGGCAGGAGTCGGTCTACTTGTCACTGACGTGATGCCTATATACATGATCATGCCTAGATATTCTCATAATTATTCGCTTTTCTATCAATTGCTCGACAGTAATTCGTTCACCCACCGTAATACTTATGCTATCTTGAGAGAAGCCACTAGTGAAACCTATGCCCCCCGGCTCTATTTTCCATCATATAAGTTTCCAATCTACTTTACTTTAATCTTTACTTTCAATCTATATCATAAAAATACCAAAAATATTTATCTTATCAATATTATCTCTATCAGATCTCACTCTCGTAAGTGACCATGAAGGGATTGACAACCCCTTTATCACGTTGGTTGCGAGGTTCTTATTTGTTTGTGTAGGTACGAGGGACTTACGTGTGGCCTCCTACTGTATTGGTACCTTGGTTCTCAAAAATTGAGGAAAAAACTTACGCTACTTTGCCACATCACCCTTTCCTCTTCAAGGGAAAACCAACGCAGTGCTCAAGAGGTAGCAAGAAGGATTTCAGGCGCCGTTGCCGGGGAGTCTACACACAAGTCAAGACATACCAAGTAGCCATCACAAACTCTTATCCCTCTCATTACATTATTTGCCATTTGCCTCTCGTTTTCCTCTCCCCCACTTCACCCTTGCTGTTTTATTCGCCCTCTTTTTCCGTTCCCCTTCTCTTTTCCAGCTTGCCTCTTTTTGCTTGTTTCTTGTTTGCTTGTGTGTTGGATTACTCGCTCATCACGATGTCTCAAGATAATACTAAGTTGTGTGACTTCTCCAATATCAATAATAATGATTTTATTAGCACTCCGATTGCTCCTCTTACCGATGCTGAATCTTGTGAAATTAATGCTGCCTTGCTGAATCATGTCATGAAAGATCCGTTTTCCGGCCTTCCTAGTGAAGATGCCGCTACTCATCTAAACAACTTTGTTGATTTGTGTGATATGCAAAAGAAGAAAGATGTGGATGATGATATTGTTAAACTGAAGCTATTCCCGTTTTCTCTTAGAGATCATGCTAAAACTTGGTTTTTGTCTTTGCCTAAAAATAGTATCGATTCATGGATTAAGTGCAAAGATGCTTTTATCTCTAAGTATTTTCCTCCCGCTAAGATCATCACTCTTAGAAATGATATTATGAATTTTAAGCAACTTGATCATGAACATTTTGCACAAGCTTGGGAGGGAATGAAATTAATGATACATAATTGCCCTACACATGGTTTGAATCTTTGGATGATTATACAAAAAATTTATGCCGAATTGGATTTCGCTTCTAGAAATCTTTTAGATTCGGCCGCGGGAGGCACTTTTATGGAAATCACTTTAGGAGAAGCTACTAAACTCCTAGATAATATTATGGTTAATTATTCTCAATGGCATACTGAAAGATCTACTAATAAAAAGGTGCATGCTATAGAAGAAATCAATGTTTTGAGTGGAAAGATGGATGAACTTATGAAATTGTTTGCTAATAAAAGTGTTTCTTCTGATCCTAATGATATGCCTTTGTCTACCTTGATTGAGAATAATAATGAACCTATGGATGTGAATTTTGTTGGTAGGAACAATTTTGGTAATAACGCATATAGTGGTAATTTTAATCCTAGGCCGTTCCTAGTAATTCCTCTTATAATTATGGTAATTCCTACAACAATTCTTATGGAAATTATAATAAGATTCCCTCTTATTTTGAATCTAATATTAAAGAATTTATTAGTTTGCAAAAGAGTTTCAATGCTTTGATTAAAGAAAAATTGGCTAAGATTGATGAGTTGGCTACGAACGTGGATATAATTTCTCTTGATGTTTATTCTTTGAAACTTAGATCTATTCCACCTAAGCATGATATCAATGAGTCTATCAAATCTATGAGAATTTCCATTGATGAGTGCAAAGAAAGAACCACTAGGATGCGTGCTAAAAAAGATTGCTTTGTGAAAGCGTGTTCTTCTAGTTTCCATGATAATAAAAATGAAGATCTAAAAGTTATTGATGTGTCACCTATTAAATATTTCTTTTGCAATATGAATCTTGATAATGATGGGACTGGAGATGAGTCAACTTTAGTTAGAAGGCGTCCCAATGATTCAGAGTTTTTAGATCTTGATGCAAAAATTGATAAAAGTGGGATTGGAGAGGTCAAATCTTTAAATAGCAATGAACCCGCTATCTTGGATTTCAAGGAATTTAATTATGATAATTGTTCTTTAATAGATTGAATTTCCTTGTTGCAATCCGTGCTAAATTCTCCGCATGCTTATAGCCAAAATAAAGCTTTTACTAAACATATCGTTGATGCTTTAATGCAATCTTATGAAGAAAAGCTTGAATTGGAGGTTTCTATCCCTATAAAACTTCATTATGAGTGGGAACCTACTATTAAAATTAAAATTAAAGATCATGAATGCTTTGCTTTATGTGATTTGGGTGCTAGTGTTTCCATGATTCCTAAAACTTTGTGTGATTTACTAGGTTTCTGTGAATTTGATGATTGTTCTTTAAACTTGCATCTTGCGGATTCCACCATTAAGAAACCTATGGAAAGAGTTAATGATGTTCTTATTGTTGCAAATAGGAATTATGTGCCCATAGATTTCATTGTTCTTGATATAGATTGCAATCCTACATGTCCTATTATTCTTGGTAGACCTTTCCTTAGAACGATTGGTGCAATTATTGATATGAAGGAAGGGAATATTAGATTCCAATTTCCGTTAAGGAAGGGCATGTAACACTTTCCTAGAAATAAAATTAAATTACCTTATGAATCTATTATGAGAGCCACTTATGGATTGCATACCAAAGATGACAATACCTAGATCTATCCTTGCTTTTATGCCTAGCTAGGGGCGTTAAACGATAGTGCTTGTTGGGAGGCAACCCAATTTTATTTTTGTTTCTTGCTTTTTGATTATGTTTAGTAATAAATAATTCATCTAGACTCTGTTTAGATGTGGTTTTATGCTTTTAATTAGTGTTTGTGCCAAGTAGAACCTTTGGGAAGACTTGGGGAAAGTCTTTGCGATCTTGCTGTAAAAAACAGAAACTTTAGCGCTCACGAGATTTGCTGCCATTTTTACTGGAGAGTGATATTTAGTTAATTCTTTTGAAATATGATTAATATATAAATTCCTCACGTCCATAAATTTATATTAGAATTTGTGGGGTTCCAGAAGTATTCGAAACCTACAGATTACTACAGACTATTCTGTTTTTGACAGATTCTGTTTTTTCGTGTGTTGTTTGCTTATTTTGATGAATCTATGGCTAGTAATAGAGTTTATGAACCATAGATAAGTTGGAATACAGTAGGTTTAACACCAATATAAATAAATAATGAGTTCATTATAGTATCTTGAAGTGGTGGTTTGTTTTCTTTTACTAACGGAGCTCACGAGATTTTCTTTTTAGTTTTGTGTTGTGAAGTTTTCAAGTTTTGGGTAAAGATTTGATCGATTATGGAACAAGGAGTGGCAAGAGCCTAAGCTTGGGGATTCCCAAGTCACCCCAAGGTAAAATTCAAGGACAACCAAAAGCCTAAGCTAGGGGATGCCCCGGAAGGCATCCCCTCTTTCGTCTTCGTCCATCCATAACTTTACTTGGAGCTATATTTTTATTCACCACATGATATGTGTTTTGCTTGGAGCGTCTTGTATGATTTGAGTCTTTGCTTTTTAGATTACCACAATCATCCTTGCTGTACACACCTTTTGGGAGAGACACACATGAATCGGAATTTATTAGAATACTCTATGTGCTTCACTTTACCTTTTGAGCTAGATAATTTTGCTCTAGTGCTTTGCTTATATCTTTTAGAGCACGGTGGTGGTTTTATTTTATAGAAATTATTGATCTCTCATGCTTCACTTATATTATTTTGAGAGTCCTTTAGAATAGCATGGTAATTTGCTTTGGTTATGAATTTAGTCCTAATATGATAGGCATCCAAGATGGGTATAATAAAAACTATCATAAAAAGTGCATTGAATACTATGAGAAGTTTGATACTTGATGATTGTTTTGAGATATGAAGGTGGTAATATTAGAGTATGCTAGTTGAGTAGTTGTGAGTTTGAGAAATACTTGTTCTAAAATTTGTGATTCCCGTAGCATGCACGTATGGTGAACCGTTATGTGATGAAGTCAGAGCATGATTTATTTATTGATGGTCTTCCTTATGAGTGGCCGTCGGGGATGAGCGATGGCCTTTTCCTACCAATCTATCCCCCTAGGAGCATGTGCGTAGTACTTTGTTTCGATAATTAATAGATTTTTGCAATAAGTATGTGAGTTCTTTATGACTAATGATGAGTCCATGGATTATACGCACTCTCACCCTTCCACCATTGCTAGCCTCTCTAGTACCGCGCAACTTTGCTGGTACCATAAACCCACCATATATCTTCCTCAAAACAGCCACCATACCTACCTATTATGGCATTTCCATAGCCATTCCGAGATATATTGCCATGCAACTTTCCACTGTTTCGTTATTATGACACGCTTCATCATTGTCATATTGCTTTGCATGATCATATAGTTGACATTGTATTTGTGGCAAAGCCACCATTCATAATTCTTTCATACATGTCACTCTTGATTCATTGCATATCCCGGTACACTGCCGAAGGCATTCACATAGAGTCATATTTTGTTCTAAGTATCGAGTTGTAATTCTTTGAGTTGTAAGTAAATAAAAGTGTGATGATCATCATTATTAGAGCATTGTCCCATGTGAGGAAAGTATGATGGAGACTATGATTCCCCACAAGTCGGGATGAGACTCCGGACGAAAAAAAGAGGCCATAAAAAAGGAAGGCCCAATTAAAAAATGAGAGAAAAAGAGAGAAGGGACAATGTTACTGTCCTTTTTCCACACTTGTGCTTCAAAGTAGCACCATGATCTTCATGATAGAGAGTCTCATATGTTATCACTTTCATATACTAGTGGGAATTTTAGATTATAGAACTTGGCTTGTATATTCCAATGATGGGCTTCCTCAAATGCCCTAGGTCTTCGTGAGCAAGCAAGTAGGATGCACACCCACTTAGTTTCTTTTGTTGAGCTTTCATACACTTATAGCTCTAGTGCATCCATTGCATGGCAATCCCTACTCACTCACATTGATATCTATTGATGGGCATCTCCATAGCCCATTGATACGCCTAGTTGATGTGAGACTATCTTCTCTTTTTTGTCTTCTCCACAACCACCATTCTATTCCACATGTAGTGCTATGTCCATGGCTCACGCTCATGTATTGCGTGAAGATTGAAAAAGTTTGAGAACATCAAAAGTATGAAACAATTGCTTGGCTTGCCATCGGGGTTGTGCATGATTTAAATACTTTGTGTGGTGAAGATAGCGCATAGCTAGACTATATGATTTTGTAGGGATAACTTTCTTTGGCCACGTTATTTTGAGAATACATAATTGCTTAGTTAGTGTGCTTGAAGTATTATTATTTTTATGTCAACATTAAACTTTTGTCTTGAATCTTTCGGATCTGAATATTCATGCCACAATAAAGAGAATTACATTGAAGATTATGCTAGGTAGCATTCCACATCAAAAATTCTGTTTTTATCATTTACCTACTCGAGGACGAGCATGAATTAAGCTTGGGGATGCTGATACGTCTCCAACGTATCTATAATTTTTGATTGTTCCATGCTATTATATTATCTACTTTGGATGTTAATGGGCTTTATTTTACGCTTTTATATTATTTTGGGACTAACCTATTAACCCAAGGCCCAGTGCAAATTGCTGTTTTTTGCCTATTTCAGTGTTTTGCTGTAAATGAATATCAAACGGAGTCCAAACGGAATGAAACCTTCGGGAGCATGATTTTTGGAACAAACGTGATCCAGAGGACTTGGATTGGATGTCAAGCAACCAACGAGGTGTCCACGAGGTAGGGGGCGTGCCCTCCCCCCTCGTGGCTCAACCGACCTACTTCTTCCTCCTATATATGTTCACATACGCCGAAAACATCCAGGAGCACCACGAAACCCTATTTCCACCGCCGCAACCTTCTGTACCCAAGAGATCCCATCTTGGGGCCTTTTCTGGAGCTCCGCCGGAGGGGGCATTGATCACGGAGGGCCTCTACATTAACTCCATGGCCCCTCCGATGATGTGTGAGCAGTTTACTTCAGACCTTCGGGTCCATAGATAGTAGCTAGATGGCTTCTTCTCTCTCTCTTTGGATCTCAATACAAATTTCTCATCGATCTTCTTGGAGATCTATTCGATGTAACTCTTTTTGCAGTGTGTTTGTCGAGATCCGATGAATTGTGGGTTTATGATCAAGTCTACCTATGAACAATATTTGATTCTTCTCTGAAATCTTTTATGCATGATTGGTTATCTTTGCAAGTCTCTTCGAATTATCAGTTTGGTTTGGCCTACTAGATTGATATTTCCTACAATGGGAGAAGTGCTTAGCTTTGGGTTCAATCTTGCGGTGCTCGATCCCAGTGACAAAAAGGGAAACAACACGTATTGTATTGTTTCCATCGAGGATAAAAAGATGGGGTTTATATCATATTGCTTGAGTTTATCCCTCTACATCATGTCATCTTACCTAAGGCGTTACTCTATTCTTATGAAGTTAATACTCTAGATGCATGCTGGATAATAGTCGATGTGTGGAGTAATAGTAGTAGATGCAGGTAGGAGTCGGACATGATGCCTATATACATGATCATGCCTAGATATTCTCATAATTATTCTCTTTTCTATCAATTGCTCGACAGTAATTCATTCACCCACCGTAATACTTATGCTATCTTGAGAGAAGCCACTAGTGAAACCTATGCCCCCGGGTCTATTTTCCATCATATAAGTTTCCAATCTACTTTACTTTGCAACCTTTACTTTCAATCTATATCATAAAAATACCAAAAATATTTATCTTATCATTATTATCTCTATCAGATCTCACTCTCATAAGTGCCGTGAAGGGATTGACAACCCCTTTATCGCGTTGGTTGCGAGGTTCTTATTTGTTTGTGTAGGTACGAGGGACTTGCGTGTGGCCTCTTACTGGATTGATACCTTGGTTCTCAAAAACTGAGGGAAATACTTACGCTACTTTGCTGCATCACCCTTTCCTCTTCAAGGGAAAACCAACGCAGTGCTCAAGAGGTAGCAATAACCCATTAACAGCCGGGACCAATGGGAAATTTCCACGTGTAAAATTCCGATTGACCGGAGGGAACACCTGTCAGCTCGTCAGTGGGCCAGATGTCGCCTGTCCATTGGAGGAGACATGCCTATGATACGTCGACACATGGCTGGGCCCAACAGAGGCCCATATAGGTTAAAAAGGCCGGCCCTGTCAAAGGCCTGTAGTACTTACTCAGGTACTAATGGGCTAGCCCAATAACGGCCTGCTTAATAAAGGCCCATTTACGACCCGAAGCCAGATCTGGCCCATTAATTGTTCGCCGAATATTTGGGACCATTTACGGCCCGAAGCTAGATCTGGCCCGTTAATTGTTCGCCGAATATTTGGGCCCAATTATAGCCCAGTGACTTTCGGCCTGTTAGAGGCCCAATGTACACATGCACTACAAGAAATATGTCAACTAGTGACCTTTATCAGTGACCCTAGAAGAATTGGTCATAGATCTATGACCATTTGAGACCAATTGGTCAAAAACTGTTCGGGGGGCTCCAAACCCTAAACCATTGCGACCATTTTGGTCAGAAAGGTCATGATTTCCTTACACGAAATGGTCATAAAGCAAACAGCGCTAGTCCACTGCCTTATTTCTAGTTGTTAACGACCAATATAGATGGTCATAGCCTTGTAAATTGTGGTGGGTTGCAATGACTAGGCGTCATCTCATCAGTTTTGCCTATGTGTCATGTCCATGTGTCAATTTTTGCCCTAGGTTGTTAAGCAACCCATATTTCTGTTATTCCAAAAATTCCCAAAAAATTCTCATAAATTGTTTGGATCATATCTTCATCAAATATGTCAAAAACCTTCCTTTCCTAGTTCAAAAATAATTCAACAATATTCATTTTCCTATGTTGTTCAGAGCAACACTTTGTGAAGGAAGTACCACTTTGGCATGTCCAAATAGTATCCATTTTCTACAGTGCTTTCCTATGCACAAATAACCATCCTACACCAAATGCCAGCTCAATCCATTCATTATTTTGAGCCGAGCTTCAACATTCGTATTTATGTCCAGTGTGGTACTTTGCAAAGCAAGTACCACCTAGGCTCATCCTTTTGAGCTGAAAATTTGCGAACAAATTATTCTTAGTAACTAATCATCCTCAGCCAAAACTCACGCCCATTAGCCATGTACATTTCCCGTACCGCCAATCAAACACTTGGCTGCTAATTCATGTTTGAGCATCGATCGGTCTCCTCATGAGAATCTTATGTTGTAATTTTCTTCCTAGCACCTACCTAGGGAGTGCCCAACCCACTAGACATGCCTAGGCCTGCCAGAACACATGTCAACGCCAAGGTCACACGGTGACCACGCACCAGTCATGCGAGTTCACGCGCTCCAGAGTTGGGCCCCTCGGCCACCGCCCAAACCTCGACGTATCGCCACCAAACCATGTATTTATGATTAAATAGGTACTTATGTAACTAGAAATGATTTTTGGAAAAATAAATAGAAAACTATGAGGCAGCTGCAGTTCAAATTTGACCCGCTTGCAACTGAATCGGCAGAAATTTGTCTTTTTCACGAGAGGTGGATCAAAACTTTTTACACCCAACCATTTTGTCAATTGTGCATTAAATATGGCCTAGTATTTTAGAAAATTGATTTGGTCCAATTTTTCAACAATTATTTGGGAGGTCCTTCACAAAAAACCTCCTTTTGGGCACTCGAAAAATGGAAAATGGTTTTTTCGTCCAAAGAAAATGAAAACTTCCTTAGGCAACATTGTTTGCCATTCCAATATGCACCCTTGTGCACAATATGAGATCATTTGAACAAACTATGCCATGAATGTGGCCATAAGATTGATCATTTGGCTTGAAAGCCATTGATCTCCATACGTGATAGCTCGTTTCTGAGAACACTTTTTAAAAATAATTTCCTTATTACAAGTTTGTTATTTTTCCTGGAAACTTGGTCACATATAATGACACAATGCGAAGGTTTTCCAATTTTTTGATTTTTTTGAATTTTTTATGCCCGTTTCAAAATGCGGTCAAAACGGCGGGCTTGACCGTTGCTAGCTAGTGGTTGAATCTTGGAATTTTTTGGTGTTTCTATGATTAAATTGATACTTATATACCTAGAAATGATTTTTGGAAAAAATAAATAGCAAACTATGAGCTAGCTGCAGTTCAAATTTGACCCGCTTCCAACTGAATCGGCGGAAATTTGTCTTTTTCACCAGAGGTGGATCAAAACTTTTTGCACCCAACCATTTTGTCAATTGTGCATTAAATATGTCCTAGTATTTTATAAAATTGATTCGGTCCAATTTTGCAACAATTATTTGGGAGGTCCTTCACAAAGAACCTCCTTTTGGGCACTCGAAAAATGGAAAATGGTTTTTTCGTCCAAAGAAAATTAAAACTTCCTTAGGAAACATTGTTTGCCATTCCAATATGCACCCTTGTGCACAATATGAGATCATTCAAACAAACTATGCCATGAATGTGGCCATAAGATTGATCATTTGGCTTGAAAGCCATTGATCTCCACACGTGATAGCTCGTTTCTGAGAACACTTTTTTAAAATAATTGCCGTATTACATGTTTGTTATTTTTCTTGGGAACTTGGCCACATGTAATGACACAATGCGAAGGTTTCCCAATTTTTTGATTTATTTTTGAATTTTTTATGCCTTTTTCAAAATACTACGAAAACGGCAGGAATGGCCGTTCCTAGCTAGTGGTTGAATCTTGGAATTTTTTGGTGTTTCTTTGATTAAATAGATACTTATGTACCTATAAATGATTTTTGGAAAAAATAAATAACAAACTATGTGGCAGCTACAGTTCAAATTTGACCCGCTTCCAGCTGAATCGGCGGAAATTTGTCTTTTTCACCAGAGGTGGATCAAAACTTTTTACACCCAACCATTTTGTAAATTGTGCATTAAATATGTCCTAGTATTTTATAAAATTGATTTGGTCCAATTTTGCAACAATTATTTGGGAGTTCCTTCACAAAAAACCCTCCTTTTGGGCACTCGAAAAATATAAAATGGTTTTTCGTCCAAAGAAAATGAAAACTTCCTTAGGAAACATTGTTTGCCATTCCAATATGCACCCTTGTGCACGATATGATATCATTTTAACAAACTATGCCATGAATGTGGCCATAAGATTGATCATTTGACTTGAAAGCCATGAATCTTCACACATGATAGCTCATTTCTGAGAACACTTTTTAAAAATAATTGCCATATTACAAGTTTATCATTTTTCCTGGTAACTTGGTCACATATAATGACACAATGCGAAGGTTTTCCAATTTTTTGATTTTTTTGAATTTTTTATGCCCGTTTCAAAATGCGGTCAAAACGGCGGGCTTGACCGTTGCTAGCTAGTGGTTGAATCTTGGAATTTTTTGGTGTTTCTTTGATTAAATAGATACTTATGTACCAAAAAATGATTTTTGAAAAAAAATAACAAACTGTAAGGTAGCTGCAGTTCAAATTTGACCCGTTTCCAACTGGATCGGTGGAAATTTGTCTTTTTCATGAGAGGTGAATCAAAACTTTTGACACCCAAGTATTTGGTCAATTATACATTAAGTATGTTCTAATATTTTATAAAATTGATTTGGTCTAATTTTGCAACAAATATATTGTAGGTCCTTCACAAAAAATCATTTTCGGCACTTGAAAAATGGAAAATGAATTTTTAATCAACCATGACCAATTTTTTAGTCAACTATGACCAATTTAAATAGTCATGACATCGTACCCGTGTGCTGCATTTTGATTGGTGTGTGGGTGTTTCACGCGGATCGTGGATCGAACATTGTCGGATGCTCGCGGATCCAACGACAGTCCTCACCCCAAGCCCACCTAAGCCGAAACCCTAGTCCTCGTGGACATTTTCCATCCACCCCGCTTCCTTTCTTTCTTCCTTCCTCCCGCGACCCCAACCCCTCCCTCCCGCGACCTCCTCTCCCCCGATCCTCTGGTCGGCCGGCGCGACCTCCGCTCCACATCCTCCGGCCCCGCCAGCGACCTCCTACCCCAACGCCGGCGTGCGGCAGATCCAACCCAGCAGCCGCCCCTTCTCCCCCGTCTCCTCCTCCCATCAGATCCATCGCCGCCGCCACCTCCTCATCTCCTCCTCCCTTCAGATCCACCCACCCGCTGCCGCCCCTTCTCCCCCGTCTCCTCCTCCCATCAGATCCATCGCCGCCGCCACCTCCTCTTCTCCTCCCTTCAGATCCATCCACCCGCTGCCACCCCTTCTCCCCCAGACCAAGCAACCTCCTCTCCTCACGCAACGGAGAAAACAACATCACCGCCCAGCGACAACAGCGTCGCGGCTGGCTTGCTCGCCGGCGCGCGCGTGCGTGCTTTGATGCGCGACGCTCCGTCAAGCTGGTCGGACCATGGCGCGCGCGTGGCTTGCCTAGGGTTTGCGGTGGCAGCGCTGCACGCCGTGTCTCCGGCCACCAGGACGGCGACGACGCGAATCTCAGAGACCTCTCGGCCTCTCCCGGCCTCAAACGCTCACCCATAGCCCTCTCCCACCGGTGAATCGCGCGATGGGTTTGCTTGCTCCCTGCTGTTTTTTGCGCGATTTGGTGGGTTCCTTCCATGTTTGATGTTTTTTGCTGGTCGCCTTTTCCTTTCGGCGCTGCTCCGTGTAGGTCTACTCCGAGGAGGCTCACATCATCATCCTGTGGTTCGAGAGTCCGATCATCTACGACGTCCGTGCACGACCCAACCTTGAGGAGAGCACCTCTACGAGCTGGGATCTCCAGATGGTAATGTTCTCTGGTCTCAATCCCTCCTTACCTAGCACAGATTCCCGATTTACTGCTAGCTGTGATGGCGTACCTGGCATCTATGGAGTCAATTTTTGATGATTCATTTGGATTTTAATGCAACCCATGTCAGTCGATCTATGAAATCCTACAGCATTGTAGCCTATATGGACTGTCTAGTGTGAACTGCTCAACATAGTGGATGTTGACGCATAGTGTGAATGCTGTAGGATTTCATAGATCGACTGACATGAGTATCAATGACTCGGCCACTATTACTAACTGGCTCACCTAGTAGCCACTTGTTGGCCACTTGATTCAGAGTTTCAAACCATATAACCCCAAGTCTACTTTCATCATAGAAATGAAAGATAAACGGATGAGGTCGATGGAGTGAGCAAGTAACCATGTGGTATCTCTTCTGTTCTGTTTTGTTTCTTCTTCCTTAAGACATGCTTCCTCTTGCTTAAGACATGCTGGATCTTCGCTTATACTTCAAAAAATTGAACGAATCATGCATGCATGTAAACAGAAATCATGATGTGAATTTTCTAATCTGAATTCTGAATTTGAATCAGAGTTGATTGTTAACTCTGAATCTTTCAGACCTCATGGGTTACTCCCAAGTTAGTGTGAAGCCACAGTACGTGTTTAAAAATCTTACAGGTGCCAAGTTAACTTGAATAAGAGCAGAAAGCTAACAGCAACCTTACTACAAAGTTTTTTAATTATACTGCCGGCTGTTGTCTTTCTACTGGTACTGGACTACTGGTAGAGAAAAATGTGCATAAAGGCCCTGTTCATGTGATTGACCAAATTTCCCACAAGTTTTAATTCTCACAGATTTTAGTGGGCTCTGTTCATTCTTTTCAAAATGTGCATACATGCCCTGCTCACATGTCCTTTTCCCTGCTGCCTCGATTAGGATGATTACCTTAGTTTTTTACGCTATTTTATATAACATCAGAACAACCTAGTATTCTAAGGATGCCTCACTTTGAAAGGTATTCCATCACCCGGAGGACTCTGCATCATATATGATATTGATTAGTTAGATGGACTATGCATCATCCTAGAACACCACGGTCTCTGTTAGTGGTATGTATGCATTAGAAACACAATCTGTCTGTATGTAATCTAACTTGCAGTGTGTGTGTGTGGCATGCAGGGAGGTGGTGATCAGGTGAACAACATATGCCTGGAAGACCTCTGGCCCAGCTCAACTCCATCTCCATGCACCTCGGCGAGATCGTCGGTAATGGATGCTACCTGCCTCGTATCATTCTTTCTGGATAACATTCTAGTGTGGCAACATTTAGTAATTTACAGCTGCCTGTTCATGGTGCTATGCAAACTCTGAAAATTGGTGCTTCAGTCAAATGTGCTTTCCTTTCTAAACAACTGTGCACCTCACTGAGATCGTCTTACCTGGCATCATTCCATACTAGTATATATAGATAGCATCCAAATACGGTGTGCTATTCACTGGTTTTATTTTCATACGATGACAAGAGTTGATGAATATTCAGGCATACTAGAACATATTTCATGGCAATTCTAGAACTGCAGAAGTTGACCTGTTTGTTGTAGAATTCAATAGGCAGTATCCTTTATTTAGGCTAAAAAAAGCCTTGCTAGTGGTTTTATTGTAACGTCAAGTTTTCATCACAAACACTAGTTGTTTATTATGAAACATTCATTCTACTACACACTATTCAGTTATTATCTAAAAGACACAATTCAGTTAACTTATACTTTATCTTTTAGATTTGTAGCTTCAAACCTGGAAAAATGGACATGTAGCTTCTACTTTTGAACAAAGTAAAATGCAATGCACATAGATAGACATGCGTCATAGGTAGTACTTGTTTCTAAGTTAGCTAAGCATAATCTGTTGTTTAATCCAAATTGTGTTATCAAAAGTTGCACAGAATGTGTTCTGGTCTTGCTTCATGGATCAGTTTTCTCATAAAACTAATGTGCCTGGACAACACTTTGCTCCACTAATGTTATATCTCTCTCATTGTAGGATGGCAAGTTGTGACAGCTGGAGCGTGTCGCATAAGAGAGAGCAATGAAATCCATTGTACTATTCCGTTAAAAAAAGTACATTGTGCTGTTATGGTAGTAGCAGATGTGCCATCATTTTCTTGTTGTATATTCCTATGTAAGGAAATGTATTCCTGAGATGATTTTTTGTGTTATGTAAACCTGGGAGATATTTTCTTTTTGTGTTATGTAAACCTGGGAGTTTTCCTAATTTGAATGAAATAATGTTGGATGTATGTGTGTGATTTGGCTAAAGTCTGCTTGGGCCAAACTGGACAAATAATTGGGCTGAAACAGGCCACATACCAACAAGCATCAAACAATTTCAAAAATGAAATGAAAAGTCTTACAAAAAAAAAGAAATGGACTGCAAAAAGCTCGAGGGCCAAAAAAATTGCATGAATCTCAAAAACTAACAAGGCTGAATTGTTGGGCCTGGCCCATGAAGCCGATAAAAAATTGACAGAAAAATATATAAAAAGGCCAAATTGTTGGGCTCGGCCCATGTAAAACACCGAATCGGACCGGGGTGATTCTTGTGCCACATCAGCTTGCCATGTTGGATGCCTACATGGTCTGGGGAGGCTGCTAGTGACCAAAATTTTGGTCGTGGAACCAACGACCTTTTACAGAAGGTCAATAATTTCGGTTTACGACCGCCAGCTTTTGACCTTCTAGTTTTGGTCAAAAAAGGTCGCAAATGGAAAACTATGACCTTTCAGAGACCAATAGTGAGGGTCACAAGTTGACATATTTCTTGTAGTGATGGGCCCATTTCAGCCCGGTGTGACTTTCGGCTTGGGAATGGCCCGTGCTGCCCATGGGCCATATATGGTCCGACGGGACATCGGGCCCACTAATGGCCCGTGATAAAGGTGGCAACAGTTAATCCCAAAGTGACTTTGGGCCTGTTAAAGGCCTGTCGCATAATTCAGCCCGTTGATGTCTGTACTAAGCTTTCGGCCTCTTAAAGGCCCATGATATCTGTGGGCCAACTAAGGCCCAGGATATGTTTGGGCCTGGTAACTTCCCGTGATATAACTTTGCCAAAAAGGCCTGGTCTACATTTCAGCCTGCTGAAGGCCCGTCGACGACTAGTGAAAATTGAGGCCCAACATGCATTTCGGCCTGCTAAAGGCCCATGGTTTCATCTGGGCCGTAACAGGCCAGTACAATATTCATCTTGTTAATGGCCCAATGCTACCTGGGCCAAACTAAGCGCTGGGTCCGCAAAAGGCCCAACTAAAATATAGGCCGGTGTAAGTTGTGGGCACCAAAGTTCGCCACCAGTGATCATAAAGCGCAACGAAGAAGCAGATTACAAAAACTGGGCACCATTGCAGCGTAACAAAATAATACTGAACCGAGACCACTTCCAAGACAATTCAAGAAAGGTTAGCCTTGCGCGGGAACTGCTGCGCAAGCTGCTGACCAAGGCTTTGAGACCGGCCTAGCATGTCGGTCATAGCTTCCAGGTGTTGCTGTTTAGCGATGAGGTTCTCATTGGTGTTCTCCACAATCTTTCTTAGAGATAGGACTTCAAGTCGAAGTTGAGTTGCAGGATGCCTTTCTGCTAGAACTTGGGACTGAAGAAGTCGAACTGATTCAGATAACGAATTCTGTGAGCTTGTCTGACTGCTAGTCTCAAGTAACTTGAACACTACATCAAGACAAGACTTTGGGGTTGTCTCGCCATCTTCAAGATGTTTTGCCTTCTTTGCTGCAATATATGTTGGGTTTGTCTCACAGCCTTCAGCAGACTTTTGCATGCCATCAGGCATATCACCCTGAAACAAAGCAGAGAGATGATAGGTTTTGCACGTGTATAAACAAAGATGATAACTGTGCTATCAATTCCATCCAATTTCAAATTAGAAAATAAAGAGTAAGTTCAAAATATCAATAGCATAATTTGGCATTGTTCATAATGCGGGGAGCTTCACCACACTACTGGATTACCATGTCAACATAACAAGCATAGATGAAGGGCAAAGAAAATCATTGTATCTATTTTGGTTAATGTGCATGGCATGTTGTTCATATCATCAGCCACATCAGTAAGATAAAACAGGAGATGACAAGGTGCAAACGTGGGCTGCTTCACCACACACTGGATTATAGATCCACAAAAACAAGCATACATATAGGGACTATTGAGTAATGTGCGTGGTATGAATAAGGAATTTGGTTTTACAAGTAAAACTTAGAACTTACGGTTCTTGCGAACATGCATTTTGGTAGAAATAGCAAACTAAACAGCAGTAAACGATAGGGAGTATGAGCAAATTAAATGACAGTTGAGGATAAAGGCTTTAGAAGGACTGACTTACATTAACAGTTAACACCGGCTTTATAATGCCCTTCTCCGTGTCAAGGGAAGGATAACTCAAGAATTTCAGCACAAAATCTTCTTCATAAGCATTGCCTGTACTCTACATTTTGTAGAGAGTAATTATAGATATGATAATACTTGAAGGGATAGAGGATAATGAAGATAAGATGCAGATTGATGCTACATAATCAACTACCATTCCCTGGAAGTACAAGCGTTACAGGACAAAATGTACTGACAAGAGCAATGGGCTACACTTGTGCACTGGCATTGTCTGTGTATTCTACTTTTTGGTAAGATTAAATATAGATCTAATCTTTTTTAGTAAATGGTGGGCGAGGGAGATAAGATGCAGAATGCTACACAATGAACCAATCCCTCTTCCCATAATACAAGAGTGTTTTGAACACTGGTGTACTGTACAAAACGTTCTTATATTATGGGACGGAGGGAGTAGCTGTTAATGTAAGTATAGTGATAGACGACGTTCAATCCTTACAAGAGGACTGCAGAGCTAAACCCCTTCAAAAGCATTGGGTTGATTCTAAATTTATGTAAGAGTCCATACGGGTCTTATAATGTCCACCAAATGGACGATAACGAGGATAACATGTGCAGTGATGCTACATAATCAAACAGCTATGAAAGTAAGTATGCTCATACAGGGCAATAGGTACTCACAAGAGCAATGCAGTGTGCACTATAGTTGCGAGATTTTGTGGTCCCTTGAGAATGAATGTTCTTCTGCTAACAGTTTTTGTAAAAGTGATACGTTAAGGCAAATGCAGAAATGTAGTTCAAATTGCGATGTGATATCATAGACAGTACCTTACGCTGCAGCCGAGACCAATGTGTAACAAGATTATTCCAGTCATCGTCGGATAAATGTAGCACCAGAGACTTTACAGAAATTTCGTTTAGAGGCTTGCCATCGAAGTGCGCTTGCCTCAGGTAGGAACGATACTTCATCAACGAGTGCTTGAAAAGCGCAACCAACCCTTGCTCGTCTTCACAATCCAGTTTGGTCCTCGTCTATTTAAAAGAATGAAACCTTGTGTCTTCTGTCAGCAGAAACATATGCAGTAATGACCATGAATAACATTAGTACATTACTTACGCGTAAGTTGCGGAGGAAGACTGGAAATTGTTCTGTGTCTGCGGTATAATCTTTCCATGAAGGAAATACGCGCACAAAGTTCCTGACAACAATATAAGCTTCGTCTTCTAACTTGGGAAGAAATGGAACAGGGGTCCTATTTGCTGCAATTGGGGCTCTCTCTGGTTCGAAAAGGGATTTGGGCAACTGGATTTGGTGTACTCTTTGCCGGAATGGGGGTTTTGCATCGTAGAGCTGGTGCTATGTCAACTGGCATAGTCATACTATTTGCTGCAGCTGGGGTCTGCTGAGTTGTGGCATCAGAAATGACCAGTGTAGTAGGGCTAGAGTTTGATAGAGTTGTGGTGTTTTGTGGGTCAGGTGATATTGCAACTACACCTAATGGGCTATTTGATTTATCAGGTGCCACTACCTTCTCCAACTACTTCGCTTGTGCTCCTCCATGATCAGCAATCGCCCTCTTCCTTTTGAACGTCTGATACACAAGAACAACATTTGAATGGATAAATATGGTATGATGACAGATGTAATATGTACTGAAAATGGATAGGCAGGGCGTATTCACATACATGATGTGTAAACTAAGCTAATGGCAGTTCAACAAAGTAGAAGCAATTCAAAGCATCAGTTGCAAGATATGTGCGACCAATATAACCTTGGAAAGTTAGAGCAAGCACCTTGATGGGTGAATAAGATAGGGCATCTTCCTCTAACTCCTCCACCAGGGAGCTACGTTGACTTAGGTCTCCCTCTAGCTCAGAATCACTGTTAGGATCATATTCTGAGCATGAATCTGTAGGTGGAGACCATTTGCATTGCATTGCATCCAGACTTGATTTCAGTCCCTTAATGCCAAGTTTGACAGCCATGGCATTGTTCTGCTTTATTCTTTTGATGCACGCAAGCTCATAATCATTATGATGCTGTTCAGAATCTGAGATTCATGAAAGCATAAAAAGTAGTCAGATTATCTATGGAATGCATTGCGGATTCAACTCAAAGAGTGTCTCCCTATAAACCCCTGCATATGCAAAGTTCACTCCCAACCGTGCAGACCAGACCACACACAGAAATACAAACCCCTTATGCCTCTATAACAGGCAGACACACATTTCAAAACTGAAGTACGGACATTAGAATCATATGAAATTCGTATTTGAACAAATAAACTAAGGAATTATGAGTGGAATAATGTTTAGCTTCAAGGGTGAAGTGTTGGTAGTGCGACACAAAGCAAGTATGCAGATTGTATTCCATGTAAAAGATCGAAGCCTATGTAAAAGCTGGAAATGACACTTTCTTTCTATACAATGCAGTGTTCGTTGCCCACACATGATGGAAGAGATCACATAGAGAAATACTATTCACTCATGTCTACGGTTCTAGTATTTAGAAACAGGGTGGTCCACCCTAAAAGAATATTGACAACAAATATGACAAGGCAAGTATAGATGTAGTGAATCAATCATTTACTTGTGAGCTTACTAGGACAAGTATACAGAATTGTAACTGCAGTAAGAGACCATCCAAAATCCTCCTAGAGTCATGCCGTCCCGGGACGGCAAGTCGCCAGTGAGGCAGGTGGCTGGGGGCGAGTAGAGATCGGAAGCGTGCAACAGAACAGAGGGGAATCGAGGCCTGGGATGACCCAAAATCCCAGGGTGGGCCGTCCCACCATGGGCACCCTGTAGAGACACACACCCGAGCGGCGAACGTGCATTTTCGAAACTAATTTAGGAACATTTAGCTGACCAATTAAAGGACTCTCTTTTAATAATATCATATTTGTATTTGAACAACTAAGCTTGTTTAGCTTGATGGGTGGAGCAGTGCTATTATGACACAAAGCACGTATTCTAATCTTATAGTGATCATAAAAGGGGGAAACTCTAAGCATATATTTTTAGCAAAAGAGGGTTTCCCCTTCGATTTCCATTAAATAAACCACCACGGAACCAACACGATCAATTAAACCGTATTATGACTGTGCCATGGCAGATTTGAAGCTGCAAACCGGAGAAATGATATTTAGCAGCCATTGTTTGCTTCGAACTAAGAACTAAATTCTAAGACCTGAAAAGAATGTAGAGTAACCAAGTAATGATCTATTTTTTGGTTGAGATCAAAAGGTTGAGGAGATATGAAGTACCACCTCTCTTGCGGCGCCATGTAGGCATCAGGGGTGTGCTGGCTGTCGGTGGCGTTGAAGCAGATCTGTGATGGTAGACGGGTGCATCAGGGGATAAGTCCCGTTGCGGTGGAAGAGAAGGTCGTGTGAGCGGCCCTGACAAAGAGGACGACGGGGCCGATGAAGCGAGAGAACGTGATGCAAGGCTCTTGGTCCGTCGCCGTGGATGAGAAACGTCCATCTCTAGCAGTGGACGACACGGTCTTGGTAGGCACTCCGGCATGGTGGAGGACGGTGGCGATGGATGTGGTGGAGGACGGCGACGAGGGATGGGGTGGAGAACGGCGGCGATGGATGGGGTGGCGGACGGAGGCTGGTGTGGGGATGGTGTTCTAGCACGGACGATGTATGAATGGGAAAATGGAGGGAGAGGTACGGGGAACCATGTTTTTGGGACGCACCTGTCTGAAATATGGGAAAGTTACGAACTTAGCCCCCGTTCAAAATTTGGACGTCTCGTCGGTTGGGGATACGACGGTAATCTGGCATCTCGCCAATATTTGCCCAGAGCGATTTCGGGCGACAAGAGGGTGGTTGGCGCCCATGGTTGGCACCGATGGTGTTTGAACGGGGCTGACAGGTAGGGAGGTTGTGTCATGTCTGAGTGAAGTTACAAACTTGCCCCTATTGAAAATATTTGGCTACATCGATTTCGGCCGAGTCGAGTTTGTTTTGCCGCCCATCGTGTATGAATGGGGAAATGGAGGGAGAAACAGAGGTCTTTCGGACGAACTTGAATCAAATGTGTTTTGTCGCCCAGGTTTGGCGCCCACCATGTCGGAATGGGCTCAGAGGTGGTCGTGTCACGTCTAATTGAAGTTACTAACCTACCCCTATCTAGAGCAGTGGAAATCGGGCCGATGGATTGTCCGTGTAATGGGTAGATAGTAATTTCCATCTCCCAAACACTTGGCTTCGGGCAGCCGATGTGGGAGTGGACATTTTGCCGCTTCTTGCGAATTTTGGGACAATAAGCATCCACGTCTACCCTGGCAACTAAATTCGAATCCATTTTGTATTCCTATACGAATCTTTATAAATCATTCTATGTGTTTTTTATACATCTTCAAAAGGACGACAAAGATATATTCCACTGTCATATATGAATATGGTTTACACAATGCCGATACTCAAATTCAGAAGCTAGAATCCAGTTTAAGGTGAATTTGAATATTTGGAACACTTCATGTCCAACTCAAATGTCACACACAGCATAATGTGTACTCCCATTTAGATATGTGAACAAGCAATGTATCAAGATTCAAATACCGAGTCAATCAACCAAGAATGTGCAGAACTAACAGACATATAAACACTTATAGAGTATATGGATCAATAATATCAACTAACATACATAAGCCAGGCCACTGTACTTCTTTTTTTGCTACAACAACATCCTTTTTTAGCCAAGCTACTACAACATCTTGGCCCTTTCCGATGCGTGCCACTTATGGTCCATCTATACTACTATTATTACTGAATGCACATTCAGCCCGATTGACATATTTGTAGGTCTGGCACAACAATCAAAATGAAATGTCTCCGAGTCTTATCAATTAATACAGACTTGTGCTTAAATAAAATTACAAACCAAAAAACAAAAAACAATTATTACATGATCTCTAAAACAAATGGTTTGATTGATTACATGAACAAACAACACAAAGGTTATTCAACGATGGAAAGAACATTTCACCTATGATTTACCAAGTGGGAATTTAATTTCCTTTTTTTCTTCAGGACCTTAACAATGTGGTCAGTCTCAGCTTGCTTCGTTTTAAAATCCACCAAATGTTTAATGGTTGTCTTGAGTACTGCTTATGATTGTGCTGTTTGCTTCCTCAACATGTCAACTTCATCTCTAAGTGCAGAAGAAGAATCTCTTTCTACCACTAGTTTAGCCTCTAGAGCATCAACACTTGGCAATTCATAATGCACGATTGGGCCGGTGCCACTGTTGTGGGATGATACAACGTCCATGGGGACCTCGCTCTTTGATCTTGGGCTAACCTGTTTTGCCATTAAAGTTCCATTTGGATTCAGAAAAGTTGAAGTTAGCAAAACATCTCAACTGGGAGTTATAACAGCAAACTAGTTAAACAAAAAAGGAATTAAAGAGTTTCAATTGGATGCTGAAAAGTGGTTATTAACATCATTGTAACCCGTTGTTGCAGTAGCAAAGCAGTTAAACAAACAAGTAGCTATTTAAGTTCAGACAAACAGGTAATTCTTAACAGTAAGTGTCAAACACATAGATAGGCGCAGTCTATAATAGGATTAACAGGCTGTGGCATTATGTAATCAGTAGCAAACTAAATTAAGCCAAGCAACATAATTGAACAATTTTGCAATAAGTGGCTAACTAAAATTCCGAGAAGCAGGTAACTGAACTTACACTAGTTCTTTGTACAGGCACACTGCAACTTCTTTCTCACTTACAAGGTTGTACGAAGGAGTCCATGGCATCAATTGCTTGGATACGCAGTCCCAATACTTCTTTCTTCCCACACTGCATTGGTAAGTCGAATGGTTAATCTGGTAAGATGGTGCGTCCTTTATATGTTATATGAGGACGTGTAGTCAGACTAGTTGTAGCCACACACATCACACTGGCTTTTACTATATATTTCATGCGATTACTTTTGGCATATCGAGATCTAAGCAATCTACAATAGGATGAAAAGTCTGGCATCCTTCACATTATTGGCGAACTCAGTTCATAGAAACGAGCAATTCAACCATTTTGTGGGTAAATCAAAAGCGCCACTGGAATATTTTTCACTACCCCAATCATACACGCAAAAAGGGGCGACACCACCATAGGGGCTGGTATGGGCGGCCGCCTCGGGTGGTTGGAAAGTGTGCACCTAGTTTGAGTCATCCAGGTTGGCCTAGGCTAGTTTTGTTCGTCCCAACGCACGAGCAAGCAATGTAAAAAATGAATAAAGATGTTTCAATTTGGATGGGCCAATAACATAAGTGCAAGGTAGGCCCTATAGCAGGCTCGCGGCCCAAACGAGCGCCTCCCATATCGATCGACAGCAGGAAAAATCCCAATTCATTCACTCCTAACCTAGCCGCCGCTGGACAGACCGACACAACACTTCCTCGCGCCCTCGTTGGAGGGAGGTTGCCGGCTTCAAGCGAACGGAAGGACAAGAAGATGAAGATCCAACCCTGGGTGTAGCCTGCGTGGGAGGCAGCGGCGGCAGCACGGGCATGGCATCGAACTTGCGCAAACGGACAGTGACAGCTTGCAAGAGTAGCATGCATAACGAGCAGGTACATCACATCCCTGATTATATCTAATTCAACTCTTCAATTTCTGGCCAATAGTTGAACCTGACGGTGTTGTAAAACTGTTTGTATGTAGGGAATCTATGAGAAAATGAAACCAATTTCTACTTATTTTATACTCCCCCAATCAATACTGAACTAACTAAATCTAATGTATCTAATCAAGTTTCCGGTGCAAACATCCAAGCTCATGTTGTTCTTGAGCCTGAAGTGTCTATTGAACAGATTGCTAATGAAGGATTTGATGCAAACGTTTTACATGCTCCTGGTGATGAACATATAGTGTCTAATGAGGGATCTAATGCAAGCATTTTGCAAGCTCCCATTGAAGGGTTTAGTCTCTAATGATGATCTGCTATGTTGAGAGAGACATAGAGATTTGCAGGCATTGATGACAAGCAAATTATAGTGCATTTTCATGGCTTGAGGAAACGTCGAGGCCATCTACCAGAAAGTCCCCGTATCATGACAACGTAGCATAAATACTTTTCTAATCTGTTGTTTGAAACTATTGGCATACTTGTGCAGGATAGATATATTGATATGCAGTTTGTGCACTGGTTATAGGTGCAATTACACTTCGATATTTTCAGCCAGAGAACGAATAATTCAAGCAGGTATAGACCATGTTTGTAGTCCTTGTACATCATGTTGCATTTTGTGTTTTTTGGTGCTTGCATCATTTAGTGTTTATAATCTAAACTACTTTGGATCATTAGCTAGTTTTCAAAGTGCATGTACCTTCACATTTCTTAAGTTATGTTGACTTACGGAGTGCAAGTGCCTTCGTATTTTTTAAGTTAAATGTTCGCCCCTGGTAAGTTGAATTCATGGATCCGCCACTCCACACAAATCATACACGAATGCCAGTAAAAATTAAATGAAATGCAGGGACTTACGCTAGCTCGTTGTACAGGCTCACTGCAGCTCTGCTTGCGCTTGGGATGTTCCATGTACAAGTCCATGTTACCACTTGCTTGGATGTGCAGGCCTTGTGCTCCCTGCATCCCCCTCTGCATTTTTTACACTGTGAATGGTTGATCAAATAAGAGGAATCGACCTTGTTGTTGTACCGGAGGACAAATACTTACAAGGTTATACGGGTGTGCAGGATGTGTACCAGATCCCGTAGCGCTGTCATGCTTCGTTAATAAATGGATTTGCTTGTTTCAGATGATATCTCCAGAAGAAATAAGAGTTAAAGTCAGAGTTGCATAGGCGTGTAAGCTAAGAGAGCAGTGAAAGGATATCCAAACATCGTCAGAACAGTGCACAAGGGAGTGATGTGTGGATACCTAGTTCGGGCTGGCGTTTGGGCGCTCGCCTAGCTAGAGTGCGGGTCACTTCAGAGCCGTTGAGGGTGATGCGCTGGCATTGGCTGGCCGCACACGGATGCAGATCTTGAGTGGCAACGGAGCACTACGATGCGGTGGACGAGACCATTGGTGAAGCCCCAGCGGCCTCGGGGGGCGGAGGTGCGACGATGTGCTCGGTGAAGTAGCCCCAGTGAGCTGGGAGACAGTGTCAGTGAAGTGCACCTGATGCGGTGGATGTCGGTGTCTGTGAGGCACGTCGGTTGCGGCGGCCGACGTTGTCGGTGGACCACCCGGTGCGGTGGACGAGGGCGTAGATGAGGTAGCTCCGGTGCGGTGGTGAAGCGCGACCGTCGTCTTTGTCGTCTGACACAGAGGTGGGGAAAGAGACGAGACGAGGGGTGATTCGAACTTTGCTTGGGTTGGTGGCGAATTAGGGATTTGAGCAATCTGGGCGTGGAAGGGGACGGTGGAGAAGGGAGATTTTGCAGGGCTGGAATTGGGGCCGCCAGATATTTCAATCCGAAACGTGGAAGCGCGAACTTATTTTGTCGTCATCTTTTGGGGGGGGGAGGGAGGGAGGGGGTGGGTGGGACGCAGCTTCGGTGCCTTAAAGGCACCTGCCTTTGGGTCACTGACATGTGAGCCAACCACCTGTTGGGCCCACATGTCATGGACACAAAGGTAGGTGCCTTAAGGCACCGAAGTATCGTCCGGGTGGGTGGCTGGGTGCTAAGCCACCGTACGACACACGCGACCACCATGACACGACCCCGATCTGCCTGGTGCGCCTACATTTGAGAGGAGATTTGAGAATGCAAACGAATCTTCTTTCATTTGCAAATGAATCTGTATGTATTACCATGCCCGTGTTTTCCTTGCAAATAATTAGTCATTCCAAACGAGATACTATATGTTAATTAATGAGGAGTTATTTGAAAAAAATGAAATGGTATCCACGGTATCCACGCTAACATGGATTAAAGTGTGTGTCACATAATTAGTTATTTGAATTAGAGTGTGTGTCACATAGCGATCTCCAATTCTAACGTGGATTTCACATTTCACTGTATCCACATTACTTTTTTAATACAAATTCATATGTATATGACGAACACCATGGTAGTGAGAAAATTTTTGGATGGATTCAAACATATGACCTACAAAATAGCACAAAAAATCGAGTCAATGTCAACTTTTTGAAACCTAGTATGGCACGAATTCAAAATAATTACCCATATGCATGGTCCTCAGTTCAAATCTTACAATGTACACCGAATTGAAAATCGATATTAAGTCTCGTACCATCTACATTCAAATATTGTTTTTAGCCCCTCCCCCCCCACACACGCTACATACTTCCTGTATCGGTCAATCTTCCTCTCCTAACCACCTTAGGAAGCTATCGGTTTCCAACACACATTCATTCTTTCTCTCCATGTTTCGATCTCTAACTCTCTCAACTACACAACCCCCTTTTTCTACTCTGTTACCAAATCTATTTACCTCACACACCCGCCATTGCACCCCATGCTGAGCTCTCTCTCTCCTCCTCTCCCTCTCACCCTCTCGCGCTAAATACATGCATTGCCTATCTAGCCCCCAATCTCTCGTGCGCACGCACACATGTTGTCTGTCTAGGTCACTCCCTCGAGACTGTCTCACTCTTTCTTCTGCACAGCGGGCCACACTCGCTCAATCTCGCTCTCTTTATCTGAGTCTCATTTAACCTCATTTTCTTTCACACACAAATGATATATCTCCCTGTTCGGGCCTCGATCGACACACTCTATACTCTCGCACGCAGATTGTCTATCTAGGTCAGTCCATCCAAGCCGCCCCCACTCTTTCGACCTCATGGCGGGCCACGCTCGCTCAATCTCTCTCTCTCTCCCTCTCTCTCTCCCTCTCTCTCTCTTTGTATGTCTCGATTGACCTCGCTCTTTCTCAGAAAAAAACGATATATCACCATGTTTGATCCCAATTCGACCTATTCACATTGTATACTCTCTCACGCACATTGTCTATCTAGGTCACTCTCTCCAACCCGTCTAACTCTTTCGATCGCACGATGACCCTATGTGATCGATTGACCTTGCTTCCTCCCACGCACAAAATATATCTACACGTCTGTGACTGGATCATCTCTCAAGCTCCATCTTACAGCCCTCACCCTTGCCAAAAGCTCAACCGGACAATATTTCTCTAGAGCATATATATCTGTTCAATGAATGTCGGACCACATTCACTTTGTCTCTCTATCTACATGTCTCTCGATTGACCTCGCTTTCTCATGCCGTATCTTCCACACATTGAAGCTACCTCTCCATCCCTTGCAAAGCCGGAGCTATTTACATTGTGAGAGGCACTCCAACCTTGGATTAATTTGTGTAGGCATTTATTCCGGTCGGTTTATATTATATTTTTGTAGCATTCGGCCCACAAATACTCCAGACACCATTGCAACCCCCGCAACTCCCCTAGTTGATTTCCCTCTGGCTCGGTCATCGCTCTCTCGCACATCCTTTCTCGCCTTCAATGTCGCACCATGGTATTATTGCAAAAAACTCTGTTGTTCTTTTTAATTATAATAAATAAGCTACAAAACTACACACCGATAGTCCACTTGGAATGGGACAAATTTCGACCCACAAATTAAAGTGCTACAAACTACACACCAAGGGGCCCACATGTCATGAAACAAATTTGGACCCATATACAAATTAAAAAATAAAGGACAAGGATCAAACATGCTACCAGGGCCTTCAAGCCGCACGTCAATAGGCAACATACGTAGAACAACAATGTTTGTTGTACCTCCCTTTGTTCACATAATGTTTTTATAGTACCACAGCCTATTCAATGGATAACATGTAATATTATTTTTAGTACTATTCGCCTTCACTTACTGGTGGGTTCCATGTGTTCTCTCTTTCTCTCTCCTCCCCTTCTGCGTTTAGATGCACGGGCAAACACGAAGAACTCGCGGGCGATGTTGCCGTTGACCATATCTGGACGTGTTCACAAGTTATGACACCAGTTTCACGTACTAGCAGCACTAGTCAGTGTGTACGTGCAATGCACGTTAATTTGGAAATATATTAAGTGCACGCGGATATTAAGTAGGATATTATTTGCATGTTATTTTGTGTTAGCACTATTTTTGGCATGAAAAATTAACTGCACGCTAAACGTGTTGAGTGCTCGACATTGAAGTAGTCTAGGTCGTTGGATGACAAGGAATACATGTGGCTTGATGGCGTTTTATATTTAATTTGATACGACTCTAGCAGAACATTCAATCGATCAAACCATAGATTTCGTTCACTCTAACTCCGACTTTAAATTATACGACGATCGATCTAAAATAAACGGAAATGATAAACGTTCCTATTTTAAGCATGTCAATCCGAACGTTTTTCATGGCAAATTTAGATTACGCGGCGGCGGCGGGGGCGTCTTGTGGTGGGAAGCGGCTCCTCTGCCGTGCTCCGTGTGTCGTTGGGCCACTGACCGACGGCGACGGTGGCGCCTTGCGCCGTTGTTGGCGTACTCCTGGATGTTGGCCTAGCTTCAAGGAAGGCCAAAATGTTCCGGACTTCGGAGTGAGTCAACTGGCGGGAGGAGGCGACTGGCGTTGATGCAAGGAAGCGGTCGACGGCGGCCATCCATGCCGCTGAGGGGGGAACTGGCACCCGCGCAGGGACAGATGTTGTCAACGGTGCGGCAGAGACATTCGTGTGCATGGGCACCGGCACGGGCGCGCACGTCAGTGCACACACAGGCACATGCGCTGGCAGGTGCATGGGCACCGGCACGGGCGTGAGCGTCAGTGCACGCGCAGGCGCATGCTCTGGCAGGTGCACGGGCGCGTGAAAGTCAGCGAGGACCTCGTGGAACCCCGTGGCATCAAGGTCGGCGACAATGTGCGGCTCCCAGCCCATCAATGCCACGTGGATGGGCGCAGGCGCAGTCGGGCGACGGGAGCCGGAACGGGAGCGAGGACAGGCGCGCTGTCTTCCCGCAAGGCCAGTTCAAGCTTGTCCCAAAGCGCCTTATGTTCTTGAGACTCCGGATGGGTGTCTTCCTCAGTAATCTAGAAGACTAAGGGCAGACCATCGTGATGCGGCACGGCGTACGTTTAGGTCAGGCTGGTTGGAGGTAGACGACAGGAGAATCAGAGAGGAAGAGAGAAGATTGTAGCGATACCGGATAGTGCGGGATTGATTTTAAACTGCGGCACCGGTGACATTAAAAGTGGGAGCAGTTGGGACGAAGGTGGGCGGCGGAGCCTGGTCAAAGGGCTCGCCTCCCGGTGAGCCTGCACACCGGTCTGCTCACACGCCTCCCTGTCAGCTGGCGCAGCGGTCTGCTCGCACGCCTCCCGTCGACTCACACGCTTGCTCGGACGTCACCTGCCAATGAGAAGCGGGACTCGTGGCGGCACGTAAACGCCCACGTTTTCAATAGTGAAAGTGTTCGCCTTAACGTGACAAGTCTTTGTTCCAAAATACCTTGGCTCTTCATTTGTGCAACTTGTCATAAGCAGCTTGTCTCAAATTGAAGAAAAAAAATTACGAAGTAATATTTGTGCCATATCGCGTGACCATGCTCAGTTTCAAGAATTTATGGTCACTTTTGGATTTTCTGAAATTTTAGATCCAGGATTCGAAACAATATCATAACCTGCATCATGCAATAAATTTTCAAGCCATACATCTGTCCTGTTGTATTTCTTAAGAAAGGATTTGGTCAAACATTTTGCTTAGTTAGACTTCAGAGAAGTTATATATGCAGAGTAAAAGGATAATCCCTTCGTACCAGTGCATTGCCTGATATATTAACTCAAGTACTAGGCACGAACAAACGGGCTCAATTTTGTGATCATCCTGGTGTAGTAGTAGTAGTACTAGGCGATGCAGTTGAAGGGTGACCTTGGCGAGCGGCGACCGAGGAAATTGAACCGTGCTTGGCACGGTAGGTAACGTTGTCTAGTTACTAAAGCATCCCTCCGTTGTTCATCAGTAGTCATTATGGACCAGGGACATGAGGGGAATTTCCTAGGGCTGGAATTCTGGCCGCCAGATATTTCGACTCGAAACGCGGAGGCTTGACTGGTTGGGGTTGCCTAATGTGCGTACCACGCACGCCACCAGAAGGACATGAGCCCGATTTTTTTAGGATCAACGCGAGCCAAGGTCTGGCTGGTACGCCGTTGGGTCCTACCATTCGAGAATACGAAAGGAACCTTTTAAATTGCTGAACGAATCTATGTGTATTACAATGCCCGTATTTTCTTTGCAAATACTAATTTCAATGTGGTAATTGATTTATGACGAGTTGTTGAATTAGAGTGAGTTTGTGATATAGTGATCTCAACGTGGATTTCACATTTCATGGTATCCCTAGTAAGTTTTCAATGCAAATTCAAATTTAAAAGATGAACAATATGGAGGTGAGAAAACTTTGTATATATCAAGCATATGACCACACACACACACACGAACACAACAACAATCCAATAAGTATAGTGCATCTATTTTTCCAAACCGTGCATGTATGACACGAATTCAAAAATACTCCTTCTGTTCCTAAATATTAGTCTTTTAGAGATTTCAACAAGTGACTACATACGGAGCAAAATGAGTGAATCTACACTCTAAAATATGTCAATATACATCCGTATGTGCCAGTCCATTTGAAATCTCTAAAAAGACTATTATTTAGGAACGAAGGGAGTAAAATATAAGACATGCATGGTCCTCAATTCAATATTTAAAATGAACATGAAACTGAAACATGAATATTAAGTCTAGTACTACAGTACATGCAAATGTTGTGTTTAATTAGGCGGAGCTATGATTGTCGGGGGTCAACCCCTCGACCTTAGATAAAATTGTGAAGCTCTGTTTAGGGTTGTTTAGATTATATTTGTCCCCACCCTCCCAACCACCGATTGGTTGTGCACCCCCACCCCTCCTCCCCGGGAGAATATCATGTGCCCCCATACCTTAGATGCTATATGCCGATACGAGTTGCTTGGAGCTTGTAGATCTGAGATATAGCAGCTCACATGATGTCTTAATATTTTTACAGCAAACCTTGATGAGTTTGAGAATTGCACACAATTTGTACAAAAACTACTCAGATGCCCTTGGATCCCATATCCAAAGACCTCGAAGCTCGTATCACCGTAGCATCTAAGATTAAGGAGGACATCATATTCTCCTGTATGTAAGAATATCATGTGCTACCACACCTTAGATGCTTTGGTGATACAAGCTCTTTGGAGCCGTTGGATTTGTGACCCAACACCTCCTCGGTGGTGCGAATGGGTTTTTTTTGCAGAAAAGCCCCCAAAGAGTTCGGCCACTGCTTACAAGCACAAAGACTGCTCAGATGCCAGTGGATCTCAGATCAAACGACCTCGAAGCTCGTATCACCGTAGCATCCAAGCTGCAAGAGCACCTTATGTTTTCTCGCACGGGAGAATATGAGGTGCTCCCGCACCATAGATTCTATTGTGATACGAGTTCACGGAGATCTAACGGCCTACAGTAGGAGGTTTGAATGTTTTTGCAATATACAGATGAGAGAGTTTGGGAATTGCGTAGAAATTACAAGTACTACGCATGTGCCATCTGATCATTGATCATACGACCTAGATGCTCATATCACCGTAGCGGGTAATTAAGCAACGGGGAGCACCTAATATGAGCAACGGGGAGCCGTTGGATCCAAGATGCAGCGGCACACACGAGGCCTGAATGTTTTATTTGCAAAAAACCTTTGGAGAGTTTGGAAATTGCGCATAATTACAAAGACTACTCCCAAGACATTGGATCTCACTTCCAATGGTGTAAAAACTCGTATCACCATAGCATCTAAGCTACGGGGTGGATGTGATATTCTATGCCGCTGTCATTTTTGTTTGTAAACTTGCAAAATATGTGTAATGTGTGCCGTTACTTGTCTAACAGCGCAAAGTGTTTGTTCAAAAAAACCATCCTACACTGAAATATCAGAACAACACACGAGGGTCCCACTTGTCATTAATCAAATTGGGACCTAAAACTAACAAATTTGAAAGACAAGATTCTAACTGGCAACCTGGACTACAAAGCGTAAGTCTATAGCCTGAAACAACAACGGTTGTTGGCTTTGTCCCATAACTTGATTTTATACAGTATTACGTTGAGTAGAGTAGAGGGAGCGCCTCGTCGACACGTGCATGACCGCTGACTCACTTACTGGTGGGTCCCAGGTCTGCGATCTCTCTCTTCTCTCCATTGTCTAACCTTTGCACGGGCACACACGAAGAGCAGCGCTAGCTTGCCGTGGTGTTATTACAACTAAAAAAATCTTGGAAAATGTAAGAATCGCCTAGAACAAGAGACGTTGTGGCTGGTCGAGACGGAGCTAACCACACCTATCCTCCATGCCACATTAGCATGATGAAGCTATGTGGCTGGTGGGGTGTTTTCGACCGATTGGCTGGGTCCCGAGATCGAACCATAGGTACTATGTCTGATACAATATATTTTTACACGCACATTTTTCCTCCGTGCCGAGACATGGCACACCCTACCGCGCGGTTTCGGGGTCCTCCCGGGTAGTGCACGCATATATTCTTCCTGACGTGGGACGCCCTACCGCGCGTTTTAGCCAGAGCAAGTAAATGATTCGTCAAATCACGAAAGACCACCTTTCCCGCCGAGTACATCAGTGAAGCACGGTGGCTAGCTAGTTGGGCTAGTTCGACCGATTAGCTAGGTCACTGCCACATTTGTTTTTTCACCCCTTTTTTTATCTACTTTCCGGCAGGTACATTTAAATCTCCATCGCGGCGTTGCTCTGGTGTTTGGGTGCGGCAGGATTTTTAATTTTTTGATTGACGGGAGCAGGCGCGACAACAATTAGTCACGATGACTCCGCCTGTAAAACCCACTGCTCCCTGATGTGAGAAGTCGTCGATTGGTGTTTTACCATGGTGAAAACCAAAAGATTCCCCGCTCCTCGGCTGGCTCCCTCCGCCTTCCCGTAGATTGCATTGCCTTTCAGCCGTTTCACCCCCTGCATCACCAACGTTGTGCGCCTCGAGAAGTAGAGGGACTTCGGTGGTGTTTAGGCGCCCTCTGCATGGGCATGTCCATGTCCCGACGCAACATGACCGTTGGATCAAACTCAGACGGTGCAGATCAGTCACTATAGCACAAAGCATGTGGGTGTGTTTGGTTGCATTCTCATCTCAATATAGTTGTTTCCTCTTCGTGTATTTGTGTTAACCTACTAGTGTGGACTCATGCACCCTTCATACACTGTGCCAAACACCCAAAAGTGGGTCGAGAAGGGAACTTTTGATCCCATCCCGTGCACCCTTCATACACCCTGCCTAACACTATTCGTGCTTCATATGGTTCATGTTTCATGGAGTACTGTAGCACCGTACTCTCCGTGCAGTGTAGACCTAGTTCTGTAAAAATTGATCTCACCGTTCATTCTTGACCGGACAGTCGAAAAAGCGGTACTATGTTACTACATTACTGTTCATATAGTTGACATGCGCACAACATCATTTGTTGTCATCATATCTTACTACACTAGCAACAAGATTATGTATTACAGACGTATGAACCACTGCATATGCCTAGTAGTAGGAGCACTGTGTATGTTCAAGTGGCTGCCGTGTTTCACACTCCTCCGTCATAAGAGTGGAAATGCTTGCTGTAATCATTTTTTCTTCAGAAAAACAGTGGACACGCTCTACCGTGCGGATCCTCCTCCAGCCATGCACTAAATTACTCACTTTCCCCGACATGTGGGACAACCAGCACCGGGTCCACCAACCATACACTAAATTACTCCGTAGTAGAGTGACGGTAGACTACCTTGATTGCAGCGCCGCAGTAATGCCCAATGAGCCGTCAAATAACAAAATCCCCTCCTTTCCAGCAGTAAGTTGGACGGACAAAGCAACCATCATTTCACTCTTCTCTCTCAGCTTCCTCTCTACCCAAATCGCTTGTCCTTCATCTTGTTCCTTATTTCTTCAAGTAAACCCCGACCTGCTTCTGCCATTGTTCTTCTATCCCAAAGAAGGAAAGGTGAGCGCATCAATGGTGTTGATTCTGGCCAAGGCCCGGTCTTGCAACCCCGAGACTGATCCTATAACTCCCTCTTTGTTCCTATTTTGGGTTTGTGATTATGATTTCTTTTCTTTTATTTCTATTTGACAGTTTCTTGATGGACGCTGGAGCACCGGCCAAAGTGATGTCTATGGCTCTGGCCAAAACCGTCGAGGCTCATGGTACGAAGAAGCACAAGCACCCCGCCGAGACTACCGCAGACAAGCTCAAAGCCATCGCCCTGTCCAAGCCCCCCTCTCCGGGATCCCTCATTAAGCAATTCCAGGTAATATCTCTTCTTGACGATCTTTTTCTCGATCTTAATCATGTTTTTTCATCTAACACGTAGTACTAGTACTAGTACTACAACTTTCTAGGTGATCTTGCATGTGATTTTTGTGTGCCAAATGACTGTTCTAAATTCCTCTTTTGACCAAAACATGCGAGAGGTTGACACTGATTTCTTATAAATTACTTTCAACTACTCCCTCTGTCCCAAATTTCTTGTCTTAGGTTTGTCTAGATACTGATGTATCTAATACTAAGATGTGACTTGATACATCCATATCTAGACAAATCTAAGACAAGAATTTTGGGACGGAGGGAATACTTTATGAACATAAATGCTACCTTTCAAGAGGGTATATTTGCCTCAGTAACTTGTGTTATGGATATTGCAAGTAATCCCTCTGCTCTCATGCCTTTGAAGACATGTTCTAGTGTCTTTGTTCACTCATTTCTGTGCGTATATGTAGTCATATATGGAGTATAATATCGAAAATCATCTTATATTTCTGAATGGAGGTAGTAATAAAATATGGTTTCTGTTTGAATTAGAACCAGGTCCGCGGTGGAGATGAAGTTCTCAAAGTCATACCGTGCGAACTGGAAGACCTGAGGATGAGTTGTACTGCTAAACTATCCAGCTGCTGTGTCCTTGTCGCCATGTGTCCTAAACTAGTGTTTTCCTGTAGCATTGTTGTCAGGCGTGTTCTCGAGGCTGTACTTGACCACAACAATTTCCTGGTAGTGCCTTCGATTAGAAAGGGTGTGGTTCTTGTAAAGCTTCCCAACAAATCTGATGCGGCCTGTCTTCATCATCATGTTTATGAGTGGAAAGACCACTCTGTTAGGTTCTCCAAGGTTGACGAGATGGTGATGGTGCATGTAGACATCTCTCACGAAGTCCATGGCCTAGTTAGTTATGCGGGGTTCATCCCGTAGGTCGGTGGCAAGAAATAGTCTGTAGAGTTTAATTAGTGCAACTTTGCTTGTCTGTAGTAAGTACCATTGTTCAGTACTTGATTTGTGTTTGTGAACCCTGTATAGTTTATTAGTACTGCCGCTTTTGGTGTGTGGTCAGTCCTGAGAACGGTCTATGTTAATGTCTGTCCACTCAATTTAGTCTGTATATTTTGAAGTATCCAGATCATCTTTTTTGTGAGGACGGTTTATCAATTATGGTTACACTCCAATATCTGTATGCATTGCAGGGTTTATCGCACCCACCAGGATTTCCAGTCCCATGGATGTTCGGTCCATACGATTTGTCACGACCTTTGGACTGTCCTGCTTGTGGGAGTAGGCGGGGACCTTGCATGCCACCCGTAGTTGGACGATCAATCTTCTGTTTAGTACTTCAACATAGTGATTTCCAGGTAAGGATTCACTCGTGTCACATCAAGTAAATCTTATTGATTTACTGCCTAAATCTTATTGATTTAATGCCATGTTTTCTTTCTTTTCTTGCAATTTTACGATGTAGGTTTTGCCATGTGACATTCATCATAGAATAAACCGTTTGGTTTGCTCTACGATGGCTATTTTGCAGGTTTCACTTCTTATGTCATGTCAGTAATGAAGGCACTGTCCATCACTTATATTATTGGAAAAAATTGGATCAATCTGTTGTTTGAGTACAAGCTGAATCCCTATGATGAACTGCAGTTTGGTTTAACAAAAACGCCATAATTAGTCCTTCTCGCGTTTAAAAGAAATGAAGAAAAAAACTGGATCATGGTCATGGAGCCTAGTCAAGTTAGAAAGCCGATCATAGCAGACCAGGAACAATCGCCGCTGTCTCGCACATCGGTACCACCTTCAGCAACGGATCAAGCACCGGCAGTTGCTCTAGCACTGACAACGGCAGCAGCTCAGTCTGATCCAACTGAGGATTGGGCAGCGACCGCGTCAGCGGATCAGGCCGATCTACCGGAGGATCGGGCATCGACACCGGCACCTGCTCCGACACCGGCACCAGCTCTACAAGGAGCACCATCTCCAGCAGTAGCAGCTTCGGCACCTACACCAACACTTGCACTTGCATCTGCTCCGACCCGTGCAGCGGCAACCGAACGAGCAGTTGCACCGGCAACATACTGGGCTGCGGTTCGCATTTCATATACCAAAGTCCTTACAAAAACCAACATGTCCACCTTCTTGGTAAGCATTGGCCGCCCAAGTGCTTCGTTCTTTTTTCTTTCCATGTTGTTTCACATGATTCACTATGTTGATCTAACTGTTTGGGTATGTCTTCTTGTTTGTAAACAGAGAATTCCTAGAGCAATGAGGGAGTCGTTCAACATTCCGGGCGACAGCGGCCAAGTTTCTCTTACCATGTGCAGCCTTGGTGTGAATGAACCTGCTCAATATACCGTAAGTACAAAGGATGGTCGCATGAGGATTGATGCTAAAGGATGGTCAAGGTTCAAATCTAAATCATATCTTGCGGTAGGGGATGATCTCAAAATCAAACTTTCTCGTCAAGGAGAGCTGGTCCAAATCAACTTTCAAATTCTTCAGTAGCAGCACGCAACTGCCGAACTGATCTATCCTCCGAGAGATTTTGATGTAATAATCTGGCATGGTAAATAGGTGTCCTGTGTGTATAAGCAATACGATAGTATTATTTATCACATGGTATATCGTTGATAGAATTGCAACTCTCATTGTTGGTTAGGAACTATCGTTCGATTTCATTCCAACAGCTGTCGTGCTTTATTCAATTTTGTGTATTCGCCTTGCGACAACATTTAAAACCAGTGTCGTACTGATCGCTTGCAATATGAAAAGCACTGAGGTAGAACACATGGGCCCCCAAACATGCAGGGTGGGCCTGCGGCCCAAAGTCTAGAATCGTGAGCCTGCCTAAGTATTATATTCTTGGTTGAACCCCCATAATGCCCGTGCGTTGCATGTAACATCAAGATGCATTTGTATGAGTATTTTATCTTGTGAGAGAAAAGGATGAACGAGGGAAGACCTTATTTGCAAATGTGGAGAGGTGTGTGGGTACCTTTTTGCAAAATTGCCATAGTTTCCTTCCTATCCGCCAGATATAAATCGGACGGCCTATATTGCAGGATGGCAGGCACACCATCATCACCAACTCGTCTATACTGTGTTAAAAACAACTCTATTTTTTATAATTATATATGTTATATATATTCCCCTAGATATTTCTTATGTATAAAGTTGTGATATAAAAGATTTGTATATTTCTTTACAGAGGGAGTATCTCTCTGTCAAAAATATATTTATGTGTAACTAGTTACTCCTGTCTTTCTACTTCCTTTCGCTGTGATATGTGGGGCATCCGGCAACGGGGTCCACGTGCCATATGCACAAACTAGAGTGCACAACTACACGGTATACACACCCCGGTCGTAGCGCCGCAGTAATTCCCAATGAGCCATCAAATCACAACCCCCTTTCCAGCTTTAGCAGTAAGCTGGACGGACGAAGCGACAATATTTCACTGGGCCTGAATCCCCTTCTCCCTCGTCTGCTTGTTCAGAGAAAACCCCCTCTCGGCGATTGCATAGGGTTTCCTCATGGAGAACTAGGTACAAATTCTTCATCCATCCCCGCTAAATCCAAGTCCCTTGGTCGCGGGTAATCCTAGGATGGCAGCCGCCGCCGTTGATGCATTTTATTCCTACTGAATCTAATGTGTTTCATTTGTAGTGCCCAAAGTGCGAGGACCCTACAGGTTTTTGCGCCCTCGGCGAGACGCCACACTTGTTCCTTCTCATCCTAACACAGGATTTTAAAACACGCACAATATGTTCCTAGAATCCTCTTTTCTATCCGGGAGGGTGGGGTTTTTTTGAACATGCTGTCGACTAATTTGGAAATTTGGATTGCTATATTTGGATAAAAGGTACTACCAGTACGATGGTCAACACTGACGTGAAGGAGGAAGTTATTTCTAGATTTGGATAGGGAATACATTGTGTTCTCATATTATTTTTCCTGCAGTGCATTATTTGCTCTGCCAAAACACATGCAAGATGCTCGGCCTTGCCATAACTAAATACACCAGTTTAATGGTCACAGTGAAGACAAGCCATGGATATAAGTTCCAAGTTGGGTTCATGAACCAAGAAGATCGCTGCTTTTTTTATGGCTGAACTTGGATAAACTTTCTCAAGTGTTACAGACTGAAAGTTGGCGCACGAATGTTCATGGAAATAGCAGAACCTGGTCTCATATTCACTACGATCTTCCACCCCGACGTTGTTCCAATTGTTCATCCATGTTAGTTTTGTATCTGGTTCTTGTTTGTTGCCTTGGTTACTTCTTAATCCACCTATTCTGTCTAACTAATCACAATTTAACTTTAGAAGTAGCAACAAATCTCTCACGAAGATGCTACTTCTAACTAATATTTTCTTATAATTGGTGGCACGTGTAGGTTTTTTCAGAGTTAAGCAGGCTGCTCGTTTGTTATTCTATAACAACTCGGCTATTACTGATGGCACTAAAGTTGACTGGGACGACATCCACAAGTTCCTACACTTTATTGATCGTCTTGAGGTCCTTGTGGGGCATTCCAATGGTGGAAGGCCACGTGGGATATGTGTGCCACTGCTACACTCGTTGAACAGGTCCAACCGTGTCGAGAAACTTATGGTACGAGCTATTTCTGTTATATATGTTGTTCATAAACTATTGCTTATACACAGTTTTAGAACTGTGATCTTCTTGAAACAGAAACTGCCCAGTTCTATTGTTCCTATACAGATGCCTGACCATGATCTGGTCAGACTTGCGTTTGGTCACAGCATGATGTTTATGTCGACCTACTCCATTCCCCTTGGAGGTGAAAAGATACTTATTCATGGGTGGTTAATGAAGGCCCGTCCATCTTGGAGAGTAGGACAAAAGATTATGTTCCTGCTTTTCCATGGCTCTAAAGTGAATATCCTGTTTATTGACCACATTGCGAGATGAAGCCGCTTTCAGAAGGTTGGATGCGCGGGGTGGCGCCTGGGCCTTGTCCTGGGGCTTGGCGGCCTCACCGTTGGTTAACTGTAGGCAAAGTAGCACTGTTCGAGGCGTGCTTTGTACGGTTGAACCTGTATAAGTACTCATACTGCTTTCAGCTATGGTTGTTAAGTGCCCCTGTTGGTTTCAGTTAAGGTTGTTAAGTACTCCTGCTGCTTTTACAGTCTATCATGTTTCTTTAGTCCTGTCTTCCTCCAGCCGCCAAAACCAAACCAGCGCCGGCAGGGCCGCCTGCTTCCGCCTCCCATGGCTGGCTGCGCCTCAGCGCGCACATCGCCGCCCTACCGTCTCCTAAATCGTTAACGCCGACGTCCGAGGCCTCGCCGTCGTCCTCCACGCACTTTGGTGCGCTCGCCGCACCGCCGCCCTCTTGCGTTGTCAACATGGTCAACAAACAACATGAATCGGCAGAAGTACGTGGAGAGGATGACAGTAGGGGCCCACCATGTCAACGTATGGAAGAATAAAATGCTTGCTCCTAGTGTTTTCCTGACATCTTGGACCCACGACATTGTGAGCGTATATAGTCAATAGACAAGAGAACATCACAAGATCGGCTGACACCTGGGACGTAGCTGCTCGAGCAGTATTTTTTTTGCTATTGTTGAGACGGAGTAGGGTTTGAACTGGGCTGTGGCCCGTCTAGCCCAGGCTTATATTTTATGTTCACCATGTGACCAGCCCAGCTATTTTTTCTTTGTGAAAATGAGCCTAGTTTATTTTTTCTGAAGAATACCCAATCCAGGCCTACTTATTTTTCTATGCCCTGATGGGCTGCAACTCTTTCAAGACGCCTGCAAATCTTGAAAGTAATATGAAATGGGTTGTAAATATAAAAACAGATGACAAATTGGCAATTACTTTATAATTTCTGAATTTTTTTGACATTTTCAGATTCCTATTTCACTGGGCATTAACCTAATTTAAATATATCTTGAAAGTACTTTAAATCTGGCTCGACATTTCGGTATTAAAAATAGTTTGGAACCCACAGAAATATGCAAAATTGGCCCCGGCCAACCAAAAAAACGGACTGCAATAAATTGCATAAGAAGTCGTAGTGAGCTATATATAAATTATTAAAAAAAGAGGGAATGGTCTAACTTGTGGGCCTATTAAGTTGACGCGTATGCAAGATTTTTTTAGTTATTATATACGTCAACGAACGGTTCTAGCAGACGTAACCATTGGATGTCAATCCAACGACCGTCGTGTTTCTTCAATCTCTGATCTTCTTGCTCCAGCCGCCAAATCCAGCGCCGGCGGGACCGCCTGCTCCCGCCTCCCATGGCCGGCTATGCTGCCGCGCAGGCCTCACCACCCCACCGTACTCCCATCGCTAGCCTAGCCATCCCTCTACTCACCCACACCCGCTGTTATTCTCCGGCGACGGCAGGCGAACCACTAAACCCTCATACAGTCGTACTCCCCTCCGCGTGCGAAACAACTGCCGAGTCTTCCCTGGCTCCGTGTCGTTCCCCTCGCCGTCGTCCACCGCCCTGGTGCTCTCTGTGTGGCCTGGTCAACATGGTCAACGACCGACATGCATCTGAAGTGGACTATACGTGGAGAGGCTGACAGCTGGGTCCACAGCCGCACACAAGGAAATGCCTCCTTATTATACGCAAAATAATAATTCCTCCACTTGACATCTGGGACCCACCGAAAGGGCCTCTGTATTTCGTGGAAAAAATGTTACCGCCGCTGACAGCTCAAACCCACCAGCTATATCTTCGCACACAAGGAAGTGCCTCCTTATTACGCACAAAAAAAGAATACCCCCTGCTAGCTGGCACCCAGTATAGTGGGAGGCTGACTTGTGGGCCTACTAAGTTGATGGGGACGGAGGGCTTTGTCACCTTAGTCAGTATGCACTATTCTAGCTCCAGTGACAGTACGATGTCCATCCAATGGCCGTAGTGCTTCTTCAACCTCTGGTCTTCTTGCTCCAGCCGCCCAAACCAGCGCTGGCCGTGCCTTGTGCTCTTTCCTCCCGTGGCCGGTTGCGATGCCGTGGAGGCCTCACCACCCCCTACTACTGCCACCGCTGGCCAGACCATCCCTCTACTCACTCACACCCCCTGTTATTCTGCGGCGACGGCAGCCTCACACCGCAGTGAACCCTCATACTCCTCTACGCGTGGGCATCCACTACCGCGTCTTCCCTGGCTCCGTGTCGTCCCCTTCCTAGGCCTCGCCGTCGTCCACCGCCCTGGTGCTCTCGGTGCGGCATGGTCAACGTGGTCAAGGAACGGCTTTCATCAGACGTGGACTATACGTGGAGAGGCTGACAGCTGGGTCCATGGCAGCAGCAAGGAAGTGCCTCCTTATTACACGGAAAATAATAATTCCTCCACCTGACAGCAGGGACCCACCGAACGGGCAACCGTATTTCGTGAAAAAAAATTTCCCCCCTGACTGCTGGGACCTACCAGCTACATCTTCGCACACAAGGAAGTGCGTCCGGGAAAAAAAACCATTCGCCCCCTGACTGCTGGAACCCACCAGCTACATCTTCGCACGCAAGGAAGTGCCTGACAGTCGGGACCCACCTGGTCGAAGCGTACGTAGTGTTGTCATTCTGGTCGCGGACGTGTACGTACATACTGGTCGATGTAGAGACGCGCACGTGTCCTAGTAGAGGCGCGTGATACGTCTCCAACATATCTATAATTTTTGATTGTTCCATGCTATATTATATTCTGTTTTGGACATTATTGGGCTTTATTATACACTTTTATATTACTTTTGGGATTAACCTATTAACCGGCGGCCCAACCGAGAATTGCTGTTTTTGCCTATTTTAGGGTTTCGCAGAAAAAGAATATCAAACAGAGTCCAAATGGAATGAATCCTTTGGGAACGTGATTTTCGGAACGAACATGATCCAGAGGACTTGGACCCTACGTCAAGAAATCAACGAGGAAGGCATGAGGTAGGGGGGCGCACCTACCCCCCAGGCGCGCCCTCCACCCTCATGGGCCCCCTATTGCTCCACCGATGTACTCCTTCCTCCTATATATACCTATGTACCCCCAAACTACCAGATACTGAGCCAAAACCCTAATTCCACCGCCGTAACTTTCTGTATCCACGAGATCCCATCTTGCGGCCTTTTCCGGAGCTCCGCCGGAGGGGGCATCGATCATGAATGGCTTCTACATCAACACCATAGCCTCTTCGATGAAGTGTGAGTAGTTTACCTCAGACCTACGGGTCCATAGTTATTAGCTAGATGGCTTCTTCTCTCTTTTTGGATCTCAATACAAAGTTCCCTCCTCTCTTGTGGAGATCTATTCGATGTAATCTTCTTTGCAGTGTGTTTGTCGAGACCGATGAATTGTGGTTTTATGATCAAGTTTTCTATGAACAATATTTGAATCTTCTCTGAATTCTTTTATGTATGATTGGTTATCCTTGCAAGTCTCTTCGAATTATCAGTTTGGTTTGGCCTACTAGATTGATCTTTCTTGCAATCGGAGAAGTGCTTAGCTTTGGGTTCAATCTTGCGGTGTCCTTTCCCAGTGACAGTAGGGCAGCAAGGCACATATTGTATTGTTGCGATCGAGGATAACGATATGGGGTTTATTTCATATTGCATGAGTTTATCCCTCTACATCATGTCATCTTGCTTAAAGCGTTACTTTGTTCTCTTGAACTTAATACTCTAGATGCATGCTGGATAGCGGTCGATGTGTGGAGTAATAGTAGTAGATGCAGGCAGGAGTCGGTCTACTTGTCTTGGACGTGATGCCTATATACATGATCATACCTAGATATTCTCATAACTATGCTCAATTCTGTCAATTGCTCAATAGTAATTTGTTTACCCACCGTGAATACTTATGCTCTTGAGAGAAGCCACTGGTGAAACCTATGGCCCCCGGGTCTATCTTCCATCATATTAATCTTCCAATACTTAGTTATTTCCTTTGCCTTTTATTTTACTTTGCATCTTTATCATAAAAATACCAAAAATATTATCTTATCATATCTATCAGATCTCACTCTCGTAAGTGACCGTTTAGGGATTGGCAACCCCTTATCGCGTTGGTTGCGAGGATTTATTTGTTTGTGTAGGGCGAGGGACTCGTGCGTGGCCTCCTACTGGATTGATACCTTGGTTCTCAAAAACTGAGGGAAATACTTACGCTAATTTGCTGCATCACCCTTTCCTCTTCAAGGGAAAACCAACGCAAGTGCTCAAGAGGTAGCAAGAAGGATTTCTGGCGCCGTTGCCGGGAGTCTACGCAAAAGTCAACACACCAAGTACCCATCACAAACCCTTATCTCCCGAATTACATTATTTGCCATTTGCCTCTCGTTTTCCTCTCCCCCACTTCATCCTTGCCTTTTTATTCGCCCTCTCTCTCTCCGTCCTCCCTCTCTTTCTCTATTTGTCTCTTTTTGCCCGTCTCTCGTTTGCTTGTGTGTTGGATTGCTTGCTTGTCATGATGGCTCAATATAACACTAAATTGTGTGACTTTACCAATACCAACAACAATGATTTCCTTAGCACTCCGATTGCTCCTCTTACCGATGTTGAATCTTGTGAAATTATATGTTGCTTTGCTTGAATCTTGTCATGAAAGATCCGTTTTCCGGCCTTCCTAGTGAAGATGCCGCTACCCATCTAAACAACTTTGTTGATTTGTGTGATATGCAAAAGAAGAAAGATGTGGATAATGATATTGTTAAACTGAAGCTATTCCCGTTTTCTCTTAGAGATCATGCTAAAACTTGGTTTTCGTCTTTGCCTAAAAATAGTATTGATTCATGGAATAAGTGCAAAGATGCTTTTATCTCTAAGTATTTTCCTCCCGCTAAGATCATCACTCTTAGAAACAATATTATGAATTTTAAGAAACTTGATCATGAACATGTTGCACAAGCTTGGGAGAGGATGAAATTAATGATACGTAATTGCCCTACACATGGTTTGAATCTTTGGATGATTATACAAAATTTTATGCCGGATTGAATTTTGCTTCTAGAAATCTTTTAGATTCGGCCGCGGGAGGCACTTTTATGGAAATCACTTTAGGAGAAGCTACTAAACTCCTAGATAATATTATGGTTAATTATTCTCAATGGCACACTGAAAGATCTACTAGTAAAAAGGTCATGCTATAGAAGAAATTAATGTTTTGAGTGGAAAGATGGATGAACTTATGAAATTGTTTGCTAATAAGAGTGTTTCTTCTGATCCTAATGATATGCCTTTGTCTACTTTGATTGAGAATAATAATGAATCTATGGATGTGAATTTTGTTGGTAGGAACAATTTTGGTAATAACGCGTATAGAGGTAATTTTAATCCTAGGCCGTTTCCTAGTAATTCCTCTAATAATTATGGTAATTCCTACAACAATTCTTATGGAAATTATAATAAGATGCCCTCTGATTTTGAATCTAATATTAAAGAATTTATTAGTTCGCAAAAGAGTTTCAATGCTTTGATTGAAGAAAAATTGTCTAAGATTGATGAGTTGGCTAGGAACGTGGATAGAATTTCTCTTGATGTTGATTCTTTGAAACTTAGATCTATTCCACCTAAGCATGATATCAATGAGTCTCTCAAATCTATGAGAATTTCCATTGATGAGTGCAAAGAAAGAACCGCTAGGATGCGTGCTAAAAAAGATTGCTTTGTGAAAGCGTGTTCTTCTAGTTTCCATGATAAATGATGAAGATCTAAAAGTTATTGATGTGTCCCCCTATTAAATCTTTGTTTTGAAATATGAATCTTGATAATGATGGGACTGGAGATGAGTCAACTTTAGTTAAAAGGCGTCCCAATGATTCGGAGTTTTTAGATCTTGATGCAAAAATTGATAAAAGTGGGATTGGAGAGGTCAAAACTTTAAATAGCAATGAACCCACTATCTTGGATTTAAGGAATTTAATTATGATAATTGCTCTTTGATAGATTGTATTTCCTTGTTGCAATCCGTGCTAAATTCTCGCATGCTTATAGTCAAAACAAAGCTTTTACTAAACATATCGTTGATGCTTTAATGCAATCTTATGAAGAAAAGCTTGAATTGGAAGTTTCTATCCCTAGAAAACTTCATGATGAGTGGGAACCTACTATTAAAATTAATTAAAGATCATGAATGCTATGCTTTATGTGATTTGGGTGCTAGTGTTTCCACGATTCCTAAAACTTTGTGTGATTTGCTAGGTTTCCGTGAATTTGATGATTGTTCTTTAAACTTGCATCTTGCGGATTCCACCATTAAGAAACCTATGGGAAGAATTAATGATGTTCTTATTGTTGCAAATAGGAATTATGTGCCCGTAGATTTCATTGTTCTTGATATAGATTGCAATCCTACATGTCCTATTATTCTTGGTAGACCTTTCCTTAGAACGATTGGTGCAATTATTGATATGAAGGAAGGGAATATTAGATTCCAATTTCCGTTAAGGAAAGGCATGGAACACTTTCCTAGAAAGAAAATTAAATTACCTTATGAATCTATTATGAGAGCCACTTATGGATTGCATACCAAAGATGACAATACCTAGATCTATTCTTGCTTTTATGCCTAGCTAGGGGCGTTAAACGATAGCGCTTGTTGGGAGGCAACCCAATTTTATTTTTGTTTCTTGATTTTTGATTATGTTTAGTAATAAATAATTCATATAGACTCTGTTTAGATGTGGTTTTATGCTTTTAATTAGTGTTTGTGCCAAGTAGAACCTTTGGGAAGACTTGGGGAAAGTCTTTGCGATCTTGCTGTAAAAAACAGAAACTTTAGCGCTCACGAGATTTGCTGCCATTTTTTACTGGAGAGTGATATTTAGTTAATTATTTTTTGCATATGAATTAATAGATAAATTCCTCACGTCCAGAAATTTATTTTAGAATTTTTGGGGTTCCATAAGTATTAAAACCTACAGATTACTACAGACTGTTCTGTTTTTGACAGATTCTGTTTTTCGTGTGTTGTTTGCTTATTTTGATGAATCTATGGCTAGTAATAGAGTTTATGAACCATAGAAAAGTTGGAATACAGTAGGTTTAACACCAATATAAAAAGAATGAGTTCATTACAGTACCTTGAAGTGGTGGTTTGTTTTCTTTTACTAACGGAGCTCACGAGATTTTCTTTTAAGTTTTGTGTTGTGAAGTTTTCAAGTTTTGGGTAAAGATTTGATGGATTATGGGAACAAGGAGTGGCAAGAGCCTAAGCTTGGGGATGCCCAAGGCACCCCAAGGTAAATAAAGGACAACCAAAAGCCTAAGCTTGGGGATGCCCCGGAAGGCATCCCCTCTTTCGTCTTCGTCCATCGGTAACTTTACTTGGAGCTATATTTTTATTCACCACATGATATGTGTTTTGCTTGGAGCGTCTTGTATGATTTGAGTCTTTGCTTTTTAGTTTACCACAATAATCCTTGCTGTACACACCTTTTGGGAGAGACACACATGAATCGGAATTTATTAGAATACTCTATGTGCTTCACTTATATCTTTTGAGCTAGATAATTTTGCTCTAGTGCTTCGCTTATATTTTAGAGCACGGTGGTGGTTTTATTTTATAGAAATTATTGATCTCTCATGCTTCACTTATATTATTTTGAGAGTCCTTTAGAACAACATGGTAATTTGCTTTGGTTATAAAATTAGTCCTAATATGATAGGCATCCAAGATGGGTATAATAAAAACTATCATAAAAAGTGCATTGAATACTATGAGAAGTTTGATACTTGATGATTGTTTTGAGATATGAGATGGTGATATTAGAGTCATGCTAGTTGAGTAGTTGTGAATTTGAGAAATACTTGTGTTGAAGTTTGTGATTCCCGTAGCATGCACGTATGGTGAACCGTTATGTGATGAAGTCGGAGCATGATTTATTTATTGATTGTCTTCCTTATGAGTGGCGGTCGGGGACGAGCGATGGTCTTTTCCTACCAATCTATCCCCCTAGGAGCATGCGCGTAGTACTTTGTTTCGATAACTAATAGATTTTTGCAATAAGTATGTGAGTTCTTTATGACTAATGTTGAGTCCATGGATTATACGCACTCTCACCCTTCCACCATTGCTAGCCTCTCTAGTACCGCGCAACTTTCGCCGGTACCATTAACCCACCATATACCTTCCTCAAAACAGCCACCATACCTACCTATTATGGCATTTCCATAGCCATTCCGAGATATATTGCCATGCAACTTTCCACCGTTCTTTATTATGACACGCTTCATCATTGTCATATTGCTTTGCATGATCATGTAGTTGACATCGTATTTGTGGCAAAGCCACCGTTCATAATTTTTCATACATGTCACTCTTGATTCATCGCAATCCCGGTACACCGCTGGAGGCATTCACATAGAGTCATATTTTGTTCTAAGTATCGAGTTGTAATTCTTGAGTTGTAAGTAAATAAAGTGTGATGATCATCATTAGAGCATTGTCCCATGTGAGGAAAGGGTGATGGAGACTATGATTCCCCCACAAGTCAGGATGAGACTCCGGACGAAAAAATAAAAAAAAGAGGCCATAAAAAAAGGCCAACTAAAAAAATGAGAGAAAGAGAGAGAAGGGACAATGTTACTATCCTTTTTCCACACTTGTGCTTCAAAGTAGCACCATGATCTTCATGATAGAGAGTCTCTTATTTTGTCACTTTCATATACTAGTGGGAATTTTTCATTATAGAACTTGGCTTGTATATTCCAATGATGGGCTTCCTCAAATGCCCTAGGTCTTCGTGAGCAAGCGAGTTGGATGCACACCCACTTAGTTTCTTTGAGTTTCATACACTTATAGCTCTAGTGCATCCGTTGCATGGCAATCCCTACTCACTCACATTGATATCTATTGATGGGCATCTCCATAGCCCATTGATACGCCTAGTTGATGTGAGACTATCTTCTCCTTTTTGTCTTCTCCACAACCACCATTCTATTCCACATATAGTGCTATGTCCATGGCTCACGCTCATGTATTGCGTGAAGATTGAAAAAGTTTGAGAACACCAAAAGTATGAAACAATTGCTTGGCTTGTCATCGGGGTTGTGCATGATTAAATACTTTGTGTGATGAAGATAGAGCATAGCCAGACTATATGATTTTGTAGGGATAACTTTCTTTGGCCATGTTATTTTGAGAAGACATATGCTTGTTAGTATGCTTGAAGTATTATTATTTTTATGTCAATATTAAACTTTTGTCTTGAATCTTGGATCTGAACATTCATGCCACAATAAAGAAAATTACATTGAAATTATGCTAGGTAGCATTCCACATCAAAAATTCTGTTTTTATCATTTACCTACTCGAGGACGAGCAGGAATTAAGCTTGGGGATGCTTGATACGTCTCCAACGTATCTATAATTTTTTATTGTTCCATGCTATTATATTATCTGTTTTGGATGTTAATGGGCTTTATTTTACACTTTTATATTATTTTTGGGACTAACCTACTAACCCAAGGCCCAGTGCAAATTGTTGTTTTTTGCCTATTTCAGTGTTTCGCAGAAAAGGAATATCAAACGGAATCCAAACGGAATGAAACCTTCGGAGAGTTTTTTGGAACAAACGTGATCCAGAGGACTTGGAGTGGACGTCAAGAACAAACGAGGAGTCCACGAGGCAGGGGCGCCTCCCCCTGGGCGCCCTCCCCCTCGTGGGCCCCTCGTGGCTCAACCGACCTACTTCTTCCTCCTATATATACTCATATACCCTGAAAACATCCAGGAGCACCAAACCCTATTTCCACCACCGCAACCTTCTGTACCCAAGAGATCCCATCTTGGGGCCTTTTCCGGAGCTCCGCCGGAGGGGGCATCGATCACGGAGGGCCTCTACATCAACTCCATGGCCCCTCCGATGATGTGTGAGTAGTTTACTTCAGACCTTCGGGTCCATAGTTATTAGCTAGATGGCTTCTCTCTCTTTGGATCTCAATACAAAGTTCTCCTCGATCTTCTTGGAGATCTATTCGATGTAACTCTTTTGCGGTGTGTTTGTCGAGATCCGAATGAATTGTGGGTTTATGATCAAGTCTATCTATGAACAATATTTGATTCTTCTCTGAAATCTTTTATGTATGATTGTTATCTTTGCAAGTCTCTTCGAATTATCAGTTTGGTTTGGCCTACTAGATTGATCTTTCTTGCAATGGGAGAAGTGCTTAGCTTTGGGTTCAATCTTGCGGTGCTCGATCCCAGTGACAGAAAGGGAAACGACACGTATTGTATTGTTGCCATCGAGGATAAAAAGATGGGGTTTATATCATATTGCTTGAGTTTATCCCTCTACATCATGTCATCTTACCTAATGCGTTACTATGTTCTTATGAACTTAATACTCTAGATGCATGCTGGATAGCGGTCGATGTGTGGAGTAATAGTAGTAGATGCAGGCAGGAGTCGGTCTACTTGTCACGGACGTGATGCCTATATACATGATCATGCCTAGATATTCTCATAATTATTCGCTTTTCTATCAATTGCTCGACAGTAATTTGTTCACCCACCGTAATACTTATGCTATCTTGAGAGAAGCCACTAGTGAAACCTATGGCCCCCGGGTCTATTCTCCATTATATTAATCTTCCGTCAACAAGCTATTTCTATTACCTTTTATTTTGCAAATCTTTACTTTTAATCTTTATCATAAAAATACCAAAAATATTATCTTATCATCTCTATCAGATCTCACTCTCGTAAGTGACCGTGAAGGGATTGACAACCCCTTTATCACGTTGGTTGCGAGGTTCTTATTTGTTTGTGTAGGTACGAGGACTTGCGTGTGGCCTCCTACTGGATTGATACCATTTGTTCTAAAAAATTGAGGGAAATACTTACGCTAGTTTGCTGCATCACCCTTTCCTCTTCAAGGGAAAACCAACGCAGTGCTTAAGAGGTAGCAAGAACCCACTTGACAAAGGCCTTAGGAGCTTCTTCAAATGAATCAATTTCCTCTTGAAGCTTGTCCTTGCCTTTTAGCTTGTGATCTTGTGGTGGAAGATCATCTTGAGCTTGTGTTCCTTTGAAAGAAGTGGGGTCATACTTTTCTTGTTGAGGAACAAACTTCGTCTTGGGGTATTGATCTTCTTCCCACTCAACTCCATTGGCATTGAACTTTCATTCAAAACTAACACCTTGATTCTTCTGGTGCCTTCCTTGCTTGCGTACAATTTCCTCAAATTGCTTACTTCTGGCAAGGCTCTTGTAAACACCTTTCTCTATAATTCCCTTCAATAAGCTATTTTATTTCTCAAGTGTAACTTGGATAAGAGAATCATTAGTGGAATCAAGAGAACTACTAGAAGCAAAAATATTGGATTTAACATGATTATTGTTACTACTGGAAGAAGAATCTTTCTCTCTCTTGTTGCTAGATTTTACTTGTGGCATATAAGTAGACAAGAGTAAAAGTCTTGGCAAGATAAGAATAACTCTTCTTTCGAAGATCATCATTGATAGCTTTTAAGAACTCATGCTCTTGCTCTAAATTCAGCTTCTCGAAGCATAGCTTCTCATGAGTCTTTAGGAGCTCTCTATGATCCTCTAGAGTTGTTTCATGTGCTAACTTAAGAGTGTTTAGCTCTTTAGTTAGATGCTCAATCTCCTTCTTATCATTGTCATTCATTTCATTTTGATTAGCATGATTAATAGCAATTTCATCATAGTTTTCATCACTAGTGTTGTCAACAAGTAAATCATCATCACCTAGCAAATCATCTTCATCACTATTAAAATCAACATACTCGAAGTGCGATACCTTAGGGCCTTTAGCCATGAAGCATCTTCCAATTCCTTCATTTGGTGAGTCAAATATGTCGTAGGAGTTGGATGGCACAAGTGCAAGACCGGCAACACCTTCATCTTGAGTATATTTGGAGTCAGAGTGATAACTTCTCTCGGAGTAGTTGTCGGAGTCGGAAACGGATACCCATTCACCAACATGAGCTTGATGTCTTCGTCTTGTGTAGCTCTTTGATGACTTGTCCTTCCTTTCCGAATCCTTGCTTCTACGAGAGGGTCTTCGTTCATAATGGTCATCTCTACTCCTTCTCTCTCTTGGTGGTGATTCATCTCTTTTACTTATCCTCTTAGGTGAATCTTCTATTTTCCTGTAGGGAGTCATACATTCATTGGAGTAGTGTCCGTGTCTTCCACAATTGTAGCAATAACGATCTTGACTAGAAGATCTTCTGTCATTGTAGGACCTTGACTTGGAACTTCTCTCTTTGCTTCTATTCTTGTAGAATTTGTTGAAGTTCTTCACCATTAAGCTCAATTCTTCATTGAACACTTGTTTCTCACTTGAAGTTGTAGGAGTATCACTTGAAGCTTTATAAACACCACTTGACTTGTTGTGGAGCTCTTCCTTATCCTTGAGTGACATCTCATGAGCAACAATTCTACCAATGACTTCTGTTGGCTTGAGATCTTTGTAGTTGGGCATCATTTGGATCAAGGTGCACACGGTATCATATTTTACATCCAAGGCTCTTAGGATCTTCTTGATGATGAATTTGTCGGTCATCTCTTCGCTTCCTAAGCCGGAATCTCATTTGTGATGAGAGCAAGCCTAGAATACATTTCAGCGACTCCTTCACCATCCTTTATTTTGAACTTGTCAAGTTGACTTTGAAGCACATCCAATTTAGATTCCTTGAAGGACTCAGTACCTTCGTGCATATCAACCAAAGTATCCCAAATTTCCTTTGCATTCTCAAGGCGGCTGATTTTGTTGAATTCTTTGGGGCACAATCCATTGAAGAGGATATCGCAAGCTTGAGCATTGTATCGCACCATCTTTAATTCTTCCACAGTTGCTTCACGGTTCGGTTCTCTTCCATCTTCGAAGAATTCACCTTGCAAGCCAATACACACAATAGCCCAAATGGCGGGGTTATGTCCAAGAATATGCATTTTCATCTTATGCTTCCAACTAGCAAACTTAGTACCATCAAAGTAAGGACCTCTACGGTGGTAATTTCCCTCACTAGACGCCATACTCTCCTAGGTTGTGAAACCAAGGCTATGATCACCAAAGCTATGAAATCAAGCAAATGGAGACCAAAGCTCTGATACCACTTGTAGGATCGAAAGTAGGTCTAGAGGGGGGTGATTAGACTACTTGACCAAATAAAAATCTAGCCTTCCAATTTTAAGTTGTTGGCAGATTTTAGCAACTAGCACAAGTCAAGCAATCAACCTACACATGCAATTCTAAGAGTGTAGCAGCGGAAAGTAAAACATTGCATATGAAGGTAAAGGGAAGGGTTTGGAGAAGGCAAATGCAATGTAGACATGGAGATTTTTTGCGTGGTTCCGATAGGTGGTCTATCGTACACCCATGTTGATGGAGACTTGAACCCACGAAGGATAACGGTTGCGTGAGTCCACAAAGAAGCAACCTTGTCTCATCCCACAATGGCCATCGCCCACGAAGGACTTGCCTCACTCGGGTAGATCTTCAGAGTAGGCGATCTCCTTCCCTTTCAAACTTCTTGGTTCAACTCCACAATCTTGTCGGAGGCTCCCAAGCGACACCTAACCAATCTAGGAGACACCACTCTCCAAAAGGTAATAGATGGTGTGTTGATGATGAACTCCTTGCTCTTGTGCTTCAAATGATAGTCCCCAACACTCAACTCTCTCTAACAGATTTGGCTATGGTGGAAGGATGATTTGAGTGGAAAGCAACTTGGGGAAGGCTAGAGATCAAGATTCTTGTGGTAGGATTGGAATATCTTGGTCTCAACACATGAGTAGGTGGTTCTCTCTCAGAAAAAGTAGTGGAAGTGCAGGCACGTTCTGATGGCTCTCTCACATATGGAGAAGGGGTGGAGGGGTATATATAGCCTCCACACAAAATCCAACTTGCACACATTTGACCCAACTCGGTCAGACCGAATAGAAGAACTCGGTGAGACCGATTCAGTTCAAAATGTGAACGTTAGGAATCTCGGTGGGACCGACTGGACAACTCGGTGGGACCGATGTGCTAGGGCTAGGGCAAAACCTCATCTCGGTGAAGCCGATTGCTTGAACTCGTGAGACCTATTTTAGCAAAGAGCAAACAGAGAGTTGGTCAAGCAAACTCAGTGGGACCGATTGCACATTTTGGTGAGACCGAAATAATCGCAATAGGCAATAGAGAGTTTGCCGGGCCATCTTGGTGAGACCGAGATCCATATCGGTATAACCGAATTGCTAGGGTTTCTGGCTGTGGCTATGCCAACTGAACTCGGTGGCGCCGGATGGATCATTTCGGTGGGGCCGAGTTTGACTTTGAGTTTTGGACATATTTGGTGAGAAAGTGGTTGAGGGTTTTGGAGCAATATCACTAAGCACTTTGAGCAAGTAGACCATTAAGCAACACCTCATCCCCTTTTAATAGTATTGGCTTTCCTATGGACTCAATGTGATCTTGATCACTAAAATAGAAATGAAGAGTCTTGAGCTTTTGCCAATATGTTGTTGGGGAATGCAGTAATTTCAAAAATCCTACGCACACGCAAGATCATGTTGATGCATAGCAATGAGACAGAAGAGTGTTGTCTATGTACCCTCATAGACCGTAAGCGGAAGCGCTATGACAACGCGGTTGATGTAGTCGTACGACTTCACGATCGACCGATCCTAGCACCGAAGGTACGACACCTCGGCGATCTGCACACGTTCGGCTCTATGATGTCCCATGAACTCATGATCCAGCAGAGCTTCGCGGGAGAGATTCATCAGCACGACGACGTGATGATGGTGATGATGATGTTACTGGAAAAGGGTTTCACCTAAGCACCGCTACGATATGATCGAGGTGGATTATGATGGAGGGGGGCACCGCACACGGCTGGAAACAATCAACTTTTCTGTTCTAGGGTGCCCCTGCCCCCGTATATAAAGGAGCAAGGGGGAGGCCGGCCGGCCTTGGGGCGCGCCAAGGAGAGGGGGAGTCCTCCTCCTAGTAGGAGTAGGACTCCCCTTTTCCTATTCCAACTAGGAAGGGGGAAAGGGGGAAGGAAGGAGAGGGAGAGAGGGAGGAAAGAGGGGGCGCCGCCCCCTCCTTGTCCAATTCGGACTCCCAAGGGGGGAGCGCGGCCAGCCCTAGGCCCTCTCTCTCTCTCTCCCACAAGGCCCATGTTGACCATTACTTCCCCCGGGTTCCGATAACCCCCTGCACTCCGATAAATATCCGGTGACCCCCGGAACTCATCAGGTGTCTGAATATAGTCGTCCAATATGTATCAATCTATGTCTCGACCATTTCGAGACTAGTCGTCATGTCCGTAATTACATTCCGGGACTCCGAACTACCTTCGGTACATCAAAACACATAATAAGTACCGATCGTATCATCCAGTGTAACGCTGGTAGCGGTTGCGACTCCTACGTGGTTTCGAGAAGGACGTAGGTTAAGACAAGACATGAGACTATCGTTCGTCCAGTAGAGATTAACCAATTAGTTTTGTCGGAACCTATGTATGGCTCATGATTGGTCTCCACATATTCTACAAAGATCTTTATCGGTCAGACCTGCATAACAATATACGTTGTTCCTTTGTCATCAGTATGGTTTATTCTTGCCCGAGATTCGATCGTCGGTATCTCAATACCTAGTTCAATCTCGTTACCGGCAAGTCTCTTTACTCGTTTCGTAATGCTACATCCCGTAACTAACTCATTAGCTACATTGCTTGCAAGGCTTATAGTGATGTACATTACCGAGAGGGCCCAGAGATACCTCTCCGACAATCGGAGTGACAAATCCTAATCTTGATCCATGCCAACTCAACAAACACCATCGGAGACACCTGTAGAGCACCTTTATAATCACCCAGTTACGTTGTGACATTTGGTAGCACACAAAGTGTTCCTCCGGTATTCGGGAGTTGCATGATCTCATAGTCATAGGAACATGTATAGTTATGGAGAGAAAGCAATAGCAACAAACTAAACGATCATCGTGCTAAGCTAACGGATGGGTCAAGTCAATCACATCATTCTCTAATGATGTGATCCCGTTAATCAAATGACAACTCATGTCTATGGTTAGGAAACATAACCATCATTGATTCAACGAGCTAGTCAAGTAGAGGCAAACTAGTGACACTTGTTTGTCTATGTATTCACACATGTACTAAGTTTCCGGTTAATACAATTCTAGCATGAATAATAAACATTTATCATGAATAGGAAATAAATAAATAACTTTATTATTGCCTCTAGGGCATATTTCCTTCAGTCTCCCACTTGCACTAGAGTCAATAATCTAGATTACATTGTAATGATTCTAACACCCATGGAGTCTTGGTGCTGATCATGTTTTGCTCGTGAGAGAGGCTTAGTCAACTGGGTCTGCAACATTCAGATCCGTATGTATCTTGCAAATCTATGTCTCCCTCCTTGATCTGATCGGATGGAATTGAAGCGTCTCTTGATGTGCTTGGTTCTCTTGTGAAATCTGGATTCCTTTGCCAAGGCAATTGCACCAGTATTGTCACAAAAGATTTTCATTGGACTCCGATGCACTAGGTATGACACCTAGATCGGATATGAACTCCTTCATCCAGACTCCTTCATTTGCTGCTTCTGAAGCAGCTATGTATTCCGCTTCACACGTAGATCCCGCCACAACGCTCTGCTTGGAACTGCACCAACTAACAGCTCCACCATTTAATAAAAACATGTATCCGGTTTGTGACTTAGAGTCATCGGATCAGTGTCAAAGCTTGCATCGACGATACTGTTTACGACGAGCTCTTTGTCACCTCCATATACAAGAAACATATCCTTAGTCCTTTTCAGGGTATTTCAGGATTGCTTGACCGCTGTCCAAGTGATCCACTCGCTGGATTATCTTTTGGTTGGTGAGCGGGCGAGGGGGGGTGCCTCAGGTGTGGGGGATAAACTTATACGGCAAGTGGTCACTGCACATCGGTGGGCAGTGTTGATTGGTACTAGACAATCAGCTGCGAACTGATCACCTGCATAGAGCCGTATGGCTGACAAGACATACGGAACTACTCTGGTATTACTGCTCTATGTTTCTCTACACTCTATCATACTCATAAGACTACGTTCGGCTGCAGGGGGCTTTCGCTACTTTGGGAGCCGTCGTTCGACTCTTGCACATACTTCGTTCACAGCATTTTGCTAATCTATTGGCATCATGGAAGCCACTCACTGTGTACCTGATTACGCGATGTTTGAACAACATTAGACTTCACACACCAAACTATTCAGGGTACCTGTTGCGTGTGTCAACAGTCGAATTATAAGCGTCTTGATTAATCTCTATACCATTGGTTTTCTGGATTGTCCCAAATTAGTATATAGTCTACTTCATCTGACTGGGTCTATATCATTGAAAAATTTCAATTAAATTCAAGAGTGTGATAGCGCATTATAGTTATGGCTAAATTGCACAACCATAATATACAATCTGTTCCAATATATACACGAGATAATCAAAACTAAAAATAATGGTGAATCATGCGGACAATATATTCAGATGAACGTGCTGGATGACCGCGGTAGATCGTTCAACGTTTTCCAGCTCTTTCGTCTCCTTGTATAAGGTGTACAGGGGTCTTACTTCGCAAAAAGTAGCTTTTTGTTATATGATAGGCCAATAGTGCTTAGTACATCACTATCAATAGTGTTACTATTCCAATCTATTCTTTGTTTAAATTGGATGGGATCGATTTGCTACCATCAAGGTCCATAAATCTCCGGAGATTTCGCCTTAAGGAACACGCATTTTTAAAATGATTCACTTTGAATTCTCTTCTACTATAATAAGCGTTAATACAATCAAGCTATTTACCTATAACCTAAGCAAATTTATGTCTCCGCCAGTAAATTTACTGGGAAAGCCAAAGTATTATCCCTAAAGCGCAAAAATCCATTATAGCTTCTGGTTTTTTCATTTGCTCTGAACATCCTTCATCACTAAAATGTAATTTAACATCAATCTTGACCACAACCGATCTGACTATAGCCAGTCAATTAGATGTAATATCTATTTGCGTGAGTTTGAGGCTAAGCTTTGTTGCAAGATCTTCCACGCATACCTATGTAAGCCCGTGATGGACCATGGACATAGCATCATTATGTTGATAGTACGCCAAATAGGAGGTATTGTGGAGAAAGACAAAAGGAGAAGCTGAGTCCCACATAGAGCTGAGGGGTAATTCTAAGCTGGACTGGAGATAGTCCGAATTCCAAATATATAGATCAACTGGTGAAGTCGCAGTTAGGTGATTGCCATGCAACCGGATGAAATAGAGCTAATAGACGAGTGCTAGCTATCGCACAGGTCGTGATGAAAACGAAACTAAGTCTGGTGTGTGATTGTCACAAGTACGTCAATGCTCATCTCGCAAGATTGCATAGAAGCACTCTTTGAGTGAACGCGCAATCAACGTTGGTAAGATAGATATCCAAGGCAGTTTATATGAACAATACACCGACTAGTATATGGCATGATAAACACACTTGAAGAACTTCTCTATCATGAAGATCGCTGGTGCTAATGTGTTACAGGACAAATCAAGTGAGCTGAGAACAAAAGAGAGACCTAGTAACTGTCGCATGTCGTTCTCTTCCTTTCAGTCTCGTCTCATTTCTTTTTTATTGTGGAGGAGACGTCCCCTATTTATTCTCTTATGGGCTCTTGTTTTCCTGGATATTGGCCTCCATTTTTTTCGTGGCAGATATGGTATTTCACCTTCAAGTCCAATACTGTCTCGTGTTTCTTATACATGGATCCCGCCAGTCTGCAGATTTAGTCATTCGTGCTCATCCCTGTGGGTTCTCTAATGGAGGACGATGCTCTAATCGCTCGATATCATTTTCGAGAGCAATTTCTTAGGTCTTCATTACACTCACTGCACAGATTATGTCGCCGTTACAATTTAGATAGTTTTGTTGTACATGCTTATTTGATCAAGTCGCCCAGTCCGAGTGTCCGGAACAGCCTAATCCCTGAGGGAATCTCAAGAGGAATCAGGCATATGTTGTCGCAAAGTAACCTTAATAACTACACGGTGTTTTGCATAAAATACGATGTGAATAATGATATGCAACAATATATCGTAAGTGCCAAAAGAAGATTGAAAGCCTGTGTAATATAAGATTAATTCTGGGTGTGAGAAATGCTTTGCAATGCGACAAGGTTTATTACGGTACCGAACTTTCGGGAGAGTAGAGCTTAAATGGTATAAAGCTGGATGACCTCCAATAAATCATCACCAAAGGTAGTGTAGTACTGTTCCCTGATGCGTTACTGGTGTTTTTGAAGGGAAGGGTAAAATACCATGCTGGATACAGGGGGGGAGGGGTTAGCACTTTCAGTGGGCGAAAGTTTGGCAGCCGATACAAGACAATGGCTAGCATGGTTTTGGAAGGGTGACACGCCTACCTATAATGATGAATGCATAGAACGGCTAAACAATTACCTTCTAATGTCAAGCATTTAACATGACGAATTTCCTACCCACGTCAGTCTATATTTCATCTCGGACGCAGGTATAATTACGCTACCATATCTGATTCCTTAGAATATGTAGGTGTAATATCCGAACAACATTTCTAATGTACTATACGCGCATGCCTCACATCAGAGGGGGATAATATGACTTGTTGGTGAGACGCGACAAAGATCTCGGGGAACCATGCTGGGACTCGTTATAAGGTGTACCGCCCCGACCGCACTTCATCAAGGAAGACCAATGGTCCAAAATAAATCGAACAGTCTCCTTTTTGGGCATGGGCACCCGTAACTTGAAGACACTCAATCACATTTCTGCACACGGGTATCACTTTGGGGGCATCAGGCAGACTTATGTTACTGGGAAATTACAAACATCAGACGACAAGTATATTGGATATGCTCATAGATTAGTCAAATTATTTTTTCCAAACTAGGTATCATGAACTGCCATAATATCAGCCACTCGGCTAGGGCCACTAAAAATCCTCTATATAAACAAGTAAATAACGAACGTAACGAGCATAAACTTTCTCGGGTATAGTATTCAATGCTTCTCGGAGCTAAATCCTACTGGTTTTCATTTAAAGGGGATGGTTTTTTAGTTCTCATACGACGGATTTAGATTTGGTGCCTATTTAATGTGATGCACGACAGTTCTGCTAAAGCCTTGAGGATTGACCCGCCAAATACCATACAGAGCGGTATATAGTTTAGGATGAGCTAGGGAAATATTTGTCAAAAAGCAAAATATTAAGCACCACGCAAATATGCTTGATATAAAACATAGTTTGGAATGTGAACGTACTACTCTCACAAAAAAATCAATATATATTGAAGCATGAAGAGATAAATAATCACCATTTACATTGTGTGTCTGATTTAAATAAAACCCCTAGTGGCAGGTTCGAAAATCTGCCCGAAACTATTCCGCATTGGTTATGGTCAAGCTCTCCAAATCCGCATGAGATCAAAGAAAATATTCACTTGCCCACAATAGATCGGTAGAAACTTATTATTCGTTGTTAACGAGATTTATCACTTCTACACTGAAAGAGTTCCTTTGAATTTTGTCAAGGCCTGGGTTTTCAAAAGCACTAAGAGCTCTAAAGTTATATAATCTTCTATAACAGATAAGAAAATGATATAACCTCAAAGTTGAATAAGCGCATCTATTACGTACGTATTACTAAATTAAAATTCGGTATTGTCTTGTGGGTGGAAAGGGTTGGTGCTCCACGCAAAAAAAGGTGTGTAACAAGGCAGGATTAATCTAGAGTATGGTAATACTTAAAAGTCAAAGACCTGCAACATACAATAACGCTCAAGCAAAAACACATATCATGTTGAAAGTAGATATACCCATATCTGCTTAAATCATCTGTGAAGGTGAGAAAATAACGATATCCGCCACGAGCCTCAATATTCATCGGACCACATACATTTGTATGTATGATTTCCAACAAATCTGTTGCTCTCTCCATAGTGCCGGAGAACGGTGTTTTGGTCATCTTGCCCATGAGGCACGGTTCACAAGTACCAAGTGATTCATAATCAAGTGGTTCCAAAAGTCCATCAGAATGGAGTTTCTTCATGCGTTTTACACCGATATGACCTAAACGGCAGTGCCACAAATAAGTTGCACTCTCATTATCAACTCTGCATCTTTTGGCTTCAAAATTATGAATATGTGTGTTACTACTATCGAGATTCAACAAGAATAGACCACTTTTCAAGGGTGCATGACCATAAAAGATATTACTCATATAAATAGAACAACCATTATTCTCTGATTTAAATGAATAACCGTCTCGCATCAAACAAGATCTAGATATAATGTTCATGCTTAACGCTGGCACCAAATAACAATTATTTAGGTCTAATACTAATCCCGAAGGTAGATGTAGAGGTAGCGTGCCGACTGCGATCACATCGACTTTGGAACCGTTTCCCACGCGCATCGTCACCTCGTCCTTAACCAATCTTCGCTTGATCTGCAGTCCCTGTTTCGAGTTGCAAATATTAGCAACAGAACCAGTATCAAATACCCAGGTGCTACTGCGAGCATTAGTAAGGTACACATCAATAACATGTATATCACATATACCTTTGTTCACCTTGCCATCCTTCTTATCCGCCAAATACTTGGGGCAGTTCCGCTTCCAGTGACCAGTCTGCTTGCAATAGAAGCACTCAGCTTCAGGCTTAGGTCCAGGTTTGGGTTTCTTCTCTTGAGTAGCAACTTGTTTGCCACTCTTTTTGAAGTTCCCCTTCTTCTTCCCTTTGCCCTTCTTCTTGAAACTAGTGGTCTTGTTGACCATCAACACTTGATGCTCCTTCTTGATTTCTACCTCCGCTGCTTTCAACATCGCGAAGAGCTCGGGAATAGTCTTGTTCATCCCTTGCATATTATAGTTCATCACGAAGCTCTTGTAGCTTGGTGGCAGTGATTGAAGAATTCTGTCAATGACGCTATCAACTGGAAGATTAACTCCCAATTGAATCAAGTGATTATTATACCCAGACATTTTGAGTATATGCTCACTGACAGAACTGTTCTCCTCCATCTTGCAGCTATAGAACTTATTGGAGACTTCATATCTCTCAATCCGGGCATTTGCTTGAAATATTAACTTCAACTCCTGAAACATCTCATATGCTCCATGATGTTCAAAACGTCGTTGAAGTCCTGATTCTAAGCCGTAAAGCATGGCACACTGAACTATCGAGTAGTCATCAGCTTTGCTCTGCCAGACGTTCATAACATCTGGCGTTGCTCCTGCAGCAGGCCTGGCACCCAGCGGTGCTTCCAGGACGTAATTCTTCTGTGCAGCAATGAGGATAATCCTCAAGTTACGGACCCAGTCCGTGTAATTGCTACCATCATCTTTCAACTTTGCTTTCTCAAGGAACGCATTAAAATTCAACAGAACAACAGCACGATCCATCTATCTACAATCAAACATAAACAAGCAAGATACTAATCAGGTACTAAGTTTCATGATAAATTTAAGTTCAGTTAATCAAGTTAAAGAACTCCCACTTAGATAGACATCCCTCTAATCCTCTAAGTGATTACGTGATCCAAATCAACTAAACCATAACCGGTCATCACGTGAGATGGAGTAGTTTTCAATGGTGAACATCGTTATGTTGATCATATCTACTATATGATTCACGCTCGACCTTTCGGTCTCCGTGTTCCGAGGCCATATCTGTATATGCCTGGCTCGTCAAGTATAACCTGAGTATTCCGCGTGTGCAACTGTTTTGCACCCGTTGTATTTGAACGTAGAACCTATCACACCCGATCATCACGTGGTGTCTCAGCACGAAGAACTTTCGCAACGGTGCATACTCAGGGAGAACACTTCTTGATAATTTAGTGAGAGATCATCTTATAATGCTACCGTCAATCAAAGCAAGATAAGATGCATAAAAAGGATAAACATCACATGCAATCAATATAAGTGATATGATATGGCCATCATCATCTTGTGCTTGTGATCTCCATCGCCGAAGCACCGTCGTGATCACCATCATCACCGGCGTGACACCTTGATCTCCGTCGTAGTATCGTTGTCGTCTCGCCAAGCTTATGCTTCCACGACTATCACTACCGCTTAGTAATAAAGTAAAGCATTACATCGCGATTTCATTGCATACAATAAAGCGACAACCATATGGCTCCTGCCAGTTGCCGATAACTCGGTTACAAAACATGATCATCGCATACAATAAAATTCAGCATCATGTCTTGACCATATCACATCACAACAGGCCCTGCAAAAACAAGTTAGACGTCCTCTACTTTGTTGTTGCAAGTTTTACGTGGCTGCTACGGGCTTAAGCAAGAACCAATCTCACCTACGCATCAAAACCACAACGATAGTTTGTCAAATAGACTCCGTTTTAACCTTCGCAAGGACCGGGCGTAGCCATACTCGGTTCAACTAAAGTTGGAGAGACAGTCGCCCGCAAGCCACCTATGTGCAAAGCACGTCGGGGGAACCGGTCTCGCGTAAGCGTACGCGTAAGGTTGGTCCGGGTCGTCTCGTCCAACAATGCTGCCGAACCAAAGTATGACATGCTGGTAGGCAGTATGACTTATATCACCCACAACTCACTTGTGTTCTACTCGTGCATATAACATCAACATAAATAACCTGGCTCGGATACCACTGTTGGGTTTCGTAGTAATTTCAAAAAATTTCCTACGCACACGCAAGATCATGTGATGCATAGCAACTAGAGGGGAGAGTGTTGTCTACGTACCCAATGCAGACCGACTACGGAAGCGATGACACAACGTAGAGGAAGTAGTCGTACGTCTTCACGATCCAACCGATCAAGCACCGAAACTACGGCACCTCCGAGTTCGAGCACACGTTCAACTCGATGACGATCCCCGGACTCCGATCCAGCAAAGTGTCGGGGAAGAGTTCAGTCAGCACGACGGCGTGGTGACGATCTTGATGCACTACAGCAGCAGGGCTTCGCCTAAACTCCGCTACAGTATTAGCGAGGACTATGGTGGCAGGGGGCACCGCACATGGCTAAGGAATAGATCACGTGGATCAACTTGTGTGTTCTAGGGTGCTTTTGCCTCAGTATATAAAGGACTAGGGGGGGGGGAGGCTGGCCGGCCATAGGAGGCGCGCCAGGAGAGTCCTACTCCCTCTGGGAGTAGGATTCCCCCCCAATCCTAGTTGGAATAGGATTCGCGGAGGGGGAAAAGAGAGAGAGGGGGCCGGCCACCTCTCCTAGTCCTAATAGGACTAGGGGAAGGGGGTGGCGCACAGCCCATGTAGGGCTGCGTCTTCTCTTTTCCACTAAGGCCCATCATGGCCCATTTAGCTCCCGGGGGGTTCCGGTAACCTTCCCGGTACTCCGGTAAAATCCCGATTTCACCCGGAACACTTCCGATATCCAAACATAGGCTTCCAATATATCAATCTTTATGTCTCGACCATTTCAAGACTCCTCGTCATGTCCGTGATCACATCCGGGACTCCGAACAACCTTCGGTACATCAAAATGCATAAACTCATAATATAACTGTCATCGTAACCTTAAGCGTGCGGACCCTACGGGTTCGAGAACAATGTAGACATGACCGAGACACGTCTCCGGTCAATAACCAATAGCGGGACCTGGATGCCCATATTGGCTCCTACATATTCTATGAAGATCTTTATCGGTCAGACCGCATAACAACATACGTTGTTCCCTTTGTCATCGGTATGTTACTTGCCCGAGATTCGATCGTCGGTAT
>NC_053026.1:274546549-274557223 GCF_003073215.2 Triticum urartu
CCGGTTGAGCTGGTCAGGCACCTCAGTGGAGAAAGCTAAAACTGACTGTCATGATGAGGCGAGAGCTGGTCGCTGTTCGAGAGGTCTTTTCGAGTCCCTAAAGACTTATGTCGCTTAGGCGAGGAGTCGGCTCTGTCCGGCCAAGGCGTGGATAGCACCCCGAACTCGGTCTTCCGAATACCAAGGGCTTCGCCGAAATTTAAAATTATAGAATTCTATGGCTAAGTGAGAGTGTTCACGCATTATAGTCCGATTGCCTTGTTCGTTGGGCTGAGTGCCTCCCTCGAAGGACCCAAACATGGGAAAAAGAGCCAGGTTTATCCCCGAACACCCCAGCACTAGCGGCACGGGGGCAGAAGCCGACGACTTGCCATCTCTCAGAATTGATAAACAGCCGCACAGAAGGTAATATTTTAAATTCCAACAGCATTGCTTAGCGCATATGAACAAGTTTTCAGCGCACAGGACAAAACGAGCAAGTTTCACTCAAAAATTACATCCCTAGAACATTCATCCGCCACAAGGCAGGCACCCTTCAGAACATCCTTATAATAATTCTCGGGCTTGCGATGCTCTTTCCCCGGCGGTGGCCCGTCCTTCACAAGCTTCTCAGCATCCAGCTTGCCCCAGTGCACCTTAGCACGGGCAAGGGCCCTACGGGCACCTTCAATGCAGACGGAGTGCTTGATGACTTCGAGCCTTGGACAGGCCTCCACCAGCCGCCGCACCAGCCCGAAATAGCTCCCAGGCAGAGCCTCTCCAGGCCACAGCCGAACTATGAGGCCCTTCATGGCCTGTTCGGCGCCTTGTGGAGCTCGACCAGTTGCTTCAACTGGTCGCTCAGGGGCACGGGGTGTCCGGCCTCAGCGTACTGAGACCAGAACACCTTCTCCGTCGAGCTGCCCTCCTCGGCTCGATAGAATGCGGCGGCATCAGATATACTCCGGGGAAGATCTGCGAACGCGCCTGGAGAACTCCGGATTCGGGTAAGTAACAAGTAACTCACGCTTATGTGTTTACTTTGCATAAAGAATGCCTTACCCGCCGCTATCTTCTTCACCTCATCCAACTCCTGGAGGGTCTTCTGGGATTCGGCCTTGGCAGACTTGGCACTTTCAGTAGCCGCCGAGCTCGGACGCTCGCGTCCTTGAGTCACGCTCCAAACTCTCATGTTTTTCCATGAGAGCCTGGAGCTCTTGCCGCACCTTGCCAACCTCGGCCTCATACTTTTCTCGCTCAGTGCGCTCCGGCCGCCCTTCTTCTCGGCCTCGAGCAGCGCTTGCTTCAGGGTCGCCACCTCAGACGTGGCCCCTACAATAGCCACGATAATCCTGTCATTTTTTGCAATTGCACCTTTATATATATATTTAATTTAAAAGGTATTTCTTACCTTCATTGTCCTCGAGCTGCTTCTTGGCACGTCCGAGCTCTTGCTCGGACCGCTCGAGGTCTGCTTTAGCACGTCCACTTCCGCAGTCAGTGCGGCGGACGCCAGCAGGGAAGCCTGCACACGCATATTGACTCTTTTTAGACTCCTGCGATTTTTATTTGATCCTCTATTCGGCTTTTCTTTCCGAACGCCAAACAGAGCATCAGGGCTACTGTCTATGCGGTATATTATTTACACATTCTTTACTTACCTCAAAGCCTGTTAAAAGGCTGTACAAGCTTCAGTCAGTCCGCTCTTGGCGGACTGAACCTTCTGGACCACCGCACTCATAATGGTGCGGTGCTCCTCGTCGATGGAGGCGCCTTGGAGCGCCTCCAACATATTGTCCGGCGCCTCCGGTTGGACGGGGGTCACCGGCACGGTGGGCTTGCTCCTCTTGGAAGGAGGTCCCCCGCCGGACTCTGGAACCTTTGAAGGTTCCGGAGCGGTGTCCGGCCTAGAGCCGGACTTGGAGCCCTGGGGGGTTTCATCCCCTTTACTCCTGGAGTCCGGGAGGTCGCCTTGCGGCGCCTCCAGGACCACCTCCTCCCGGCTTGGAACCTGTTGGGACAACACTTCGGTGTCGTCCGTAGGGCGGGGGGAGGAAGCCGTCGGAAGCGAGTTCACGATCCGACGAGTCCAGTGAGCCGCTCGACGACGCGTCGAGCCGGTCTTTGGGTGGGCTGCATAAACATATTCGACATAAGGGAAAGCTGTGCAATAAACGAATACTATGAAATCACTCCGGTATCCGGATACTTACGATTTCGCCAGGGGCTTGGCCCTGGGCGGCCACTCTCTTCCCGTCGTCGGCGTTGGTGGAGTAGTCCGGAGGAGGGATTCTCCCTTCTTGGACCCTTCGGCCTCCCCAGTTGGGGCGGCCTTCCTTTTCTTCCCTTCCCCCGCTGGAGGGGGAGGGGTCTCTTCTTCCTCCTCCTCATCTTCAGTGGGAGGAGTGCGTCTTGGATTCGTCGGATGATGAATCCGACACCCCTTCTGGGAGGAGGCGTCCATCGGATGATGAATCCGACACCTCCGGGCGGGCACTCTTTCGAGTCCCCGTGGCCTTCTTCTTGGCCTTCTTCTCCGGCACCACATAGGGTGCCGGAACCAGCAGCTTCGCCAATTGAGCGTCCGCTGGGCCTTCGGGCAAAGGAGCCGGACAGTTGATCTGTCCGGACGTCACCTGCCAATCCTGTCAAAGGAAAGGGAGCTTAGATCCCGCATGGAGTCAAACTATGAAACACTGATACCCTGTAAAAGGAAAAAACAGCTTACCGCGAGAGCGTGACGCTGCTGCACTGAATCCGCGATCCTCAGTAGCGGATGCGGGAGCCTCGGCGCCCTTGAAAAGCACCTTCCAGGCATCTTCGTACGTCGTGTCGAAGAGCCTGCTCAGAGTTTGGTGCCGCGCCGGGTCGAACTCCCACAGGTTGAAAGCCCGTTGTTGACACGGGAGGATCAAGCGGATGAGCATAACCTGGACTACGTTGACAAGTTTGAGCTTCTTGTCCACCAGGGTTTTGACGCATGTTTGGAGTCCGTCAGCTCTCCTTTTTTACCCCACACAGGCCCGTCTCTTTCCAGGACGTGAGCCGCGTTGGGGGTCCGGATCGGAACTCGGGGGGTGCGACCCATTCGGCGTCGCGCGGCTCGGTGATGTAAAACCACCCGATTGCCACCCCTTCAGGGTCTCCACAAAGGAGCCCTCGAGCCAAGACGTTGGCCATCTTGCCCACCATGGCGCCTCCGCACTCCGCGCCGCGCACCACCTTCGGCTTGACGTTGAAAGTCTTGAGCCATAGGCCGAAATGGGGCGGATGCGGAGGAAAGCCTCGCACACGACGATAAACGCCGAGATGTTGAGGACAAAGTTCGGGGCCAGATCATGGAAATCCAGGCCATAGTAGAACATGACCCCGGACAAATGGATGCAGAGGGAAGCCCAGTCCGCGGAGGAAATGGGGGAGGAATACCACCCTCTCATGGGGCCTGGGAGTGGGGATGAGCTGCCCCGTTTCGGGAAGCCGGTGCGCGATGTCGCTAGCCAGATACCGGCCTTCCTCAGCTTTTTGATGTGTCCCTCCGTGACGAGGAGACCATCCACTTGCCTCCCGCTCCGACATGGCTGGAGAAGGTTGAGGTGAGGAGTGCGGACTTGGGCGCTGGAGCTCGTGTGCAAGAATGGATAGGCGAAGGAGGAAGAAGGCGTAGGTGAAAAGGTGGATCCTTATCCCCTTATATGGGTGGACGCAACTACATGTCCCCACCAGCCTGGTAAAACTCGCTTATCTCCAAGCGCCGTAATCAATGGCGCGGTTGGGTTACCCACGCCCGTATTGATGAGAATCCCGGAATAAGGGGACACGATCTCTGCTTTAACAAGACGTGCCAAGGAAACCACCTCGCATAACGCGCTGAGGTGGGATAATGAAACGACTCGGATAAAGGCTTGGCCGTGGTGTGTCACGCTACGGAATACGTCAGCAGATTAGATTTGTGTAAATATTATTCTCTCTATGGCAATATGTGGAAAACTTATTTTGCAGAGCCGGACACTATCTTTGTGTTTAAAATCTTCTATAAAGTACTTGGAGGAGGAACCCGCCTTGCAATGCCGAAGACAATCTTGCGCGCCGGACTCGTCGTCATTGAAGCCTGGTTCAGGGGCTACTGAGGGAGTCCTGGATTAGGGGGTGTCCGGATGGCCGGACTATACCTTCAGCCGGACTCCTGGACTATGAAGATACAAGATTGAAGACTTCGTCCCGTGTCCGGAAGGGACTTTCCTTGGCGTGGAAGGCAAGCTTGGCGATACGGATATTCAATCTCCTACCATTGTAACCGACTCTATGTAACCCTAACCCTATCCGGTGTCTATATAAACTGGAGGGTTTTAGTCCGTAGGACAACATACACATCAACAATCATACCATAGGCTAGCTTCTAGGGTTTAGCCTCTCTGATCTCGTGGTAGATCTACTCTTGTACTACCCATATCATCAATATTAATCAAGCAGGACGTAGGGTTTTACCTCCATCGAGAGGGCCTGAACCTGGGTAAAACTTCGTGTCCCTTGCCTCCTGTTACCATCCGGCCTAGATGCACAGTTCGGGACCCCCTACCCGAGATCCGCCGGTTTTGGCACCGACAAGTAGTATGCCAAATCCATTGCTTTCATCAATTTAAATTGGTCAAGGATACGCATAACATAATTCTTATTCTTATTTCCTCGAGATGAATTAATTCCTTCTTCCAGACTTTGTTCGTGAGGAAATTCTTGGTTCTAAGTGATCCATCTTTTCTTTTCGGGAGTTCCAAGTTTTCCTTGGTTATCTCATCACGAAGCTCCACATAATCATTGCAAGGTTTCACCTTGTGTTTTCAACTTCTCTTTCTTTCTATCATCCTTTTATTACCCGAGTTCTTCATGGAGGCTCTACATGGTGGTTCATCAAGGATTCCTTTCATTCTTCAATTGTTCTTCAAGATTTCTCTCGAAGTTAAGATCTGCCAAGCTATACTCTGAAATAAACATGTTGTTTGACAAATGTTTTGTTTTGAGGAGTTCAAACATTCTTCATCTGGCATCCGAAGTGTAATTCATCTTACCTTATATTTTGAGGTGGTGTTATGTCATTCTTGATATTTTCCTTCATGTTTGATGATTCACAAGTTGTCCGGAATGAGATATTTAAACCCATCATTTTCTTCCTTGCAGTTATCTTGGTATATATTTCATCTAAAGCCTTCCATTGGGAATGTTGCTAATTATGGTGTTTATCAATGATCCAAGTTTCCTCCTATTCTCGTGGTGAAAGAGTTTTTTTTCATCTCTTCGTTCCTCTTAGCTAATCATTCTTTTGGTAGTAGTTGGTTGTCACCTCATAATTTTGAGATGTCTCCATAAGCCCACGAGGATCATATCCTTTCGAATTGATCTTCCAACAACTCCGTTCAATCCTTCTTTTTAAGGATGCTCTCTTAAATTTATTTCAGGTGGAACATGTTGTTTTTTCTCCGTTCTTTTGATTGCATTCTTACATTTGTTCTAGTGGCATTGTGATGTTACTCTCTTCGACCCATCATCTCATTTTGTAAATATCATGTTCTTTCCCTTGCTTATCCGTTTACCACGAATGTTGTGTCCTCTGCTCAAGTTATTTTTCATCTTATCAAGTCTTGCATCTCATTTCAACCGGAGTGCTCTTCGAATTTGTTCTGTCTTGTTCCTTGTTTATCTCGGTTCAACCAAAGTGGTTTCAATTCCTTCTTGTCCAGTGTGCTCATCATTCATAGCTTTACAACCTCCAAGGTTCACATGGTGTTCCTTGTTTCTCTTTTCTACCGGAGTGCTCTCAATTCCGTTCAACTCTCTTGTTTTCTTTCTTTCAAGTTTTTTAATCTCTCAAGGTTCATTGGTTTCACTCGTTTGTCAAAGAAGCAATGTTGTTTTACCTCTTCCTCTTTCGGTTCTCTCCGGTGCCATCCCTAGATTTCGGGACGAGATCTCTTGTAAGTGGAGGAGAGTTGTAACACCCTGAGACCGATGCTCCAGATGCCTTCCTTTTATTTTAGTTGTTGTCGTGTGTTTATTATGTTTGTTGCATTAGCATAATTGTTTTTGCATATTTCATTCCTATATGTTTATTGCATGATCATATTGAGTATCATGCTCATCATGTGCATTGTGAGTTTCATCTTATCATTTTACTTGCTCTGTGTGTGTGTTGCTATTCCACAACTTGTTTCCTCTCTCAACCTATCAATGCACCATCATCTCCTCCTTCCTTCTTCTTTCTTTCATTTTTGCAAGTGACATTTTTTCTTCCTCCATAACTGTCCAATATTTTCCTATAAATATTACACCATGTATTTGACCACTATAAGTGCATCTAGTGCCACCCCTAGTTGGTTTTGGAGTATTGACGACAAACCTAGTTGAGGGACTAATGTGTTTGTGAGAATTGCAGGATAACACAGGTAGAAGTCCCTCATTGATTCGGTTTTCCTACCAGAGATGACCCCTAAAAATGTATGAAGACATTGAAGTCAAAGGTGGTATATGAAGATATTCACATTGAAGACTATGACAAGAGAAGACACCACATGAAGCCTATGGAGCTTGAAGACTTAGATCTTTCGTAGTTCTCTTTCTTCTGTGTTGAGTCAGTCAGAATGACTGAAGTGATGCTTAAACAAAACTATGTCTTCGAGTGAAGACTTTGAGAGCGAATCTTGTCCAGAGTCGGGCAAGTCAGCTTTGCTTGAAGCCCAAGTAAAGTTTCGTGTGAGTTTGAAATCTGACCGTTGGAACACGTGTCAGTTCCTTAGTGACCCAGGGTCATTTCGGACAAATCAGGTCGGGTTGCCAAGTGGCTATAAATAGCCCACCCCCTACAACCATAAACGGTTGGCTGCTCAGATTCAGAGTACGGCTTTTGTCGTTTGAGAGCAACCCACCTCGAAGCCTTTGAGAGAGAATTCCTTGCGAGGATAAAGCCCTAACCACCCAGAGCCAAAGAGAATTAGGCATCACTTAAGTCTTCTTGTCTGTGTGATCTGAAGACTTATTACACTTGAGGACTGTGCATCCTCCAGCCGGTTAGGCGTCGCGTTCTGAGCATCCAAGAGACATTGTGGATTGCCGGTGAACGAAGTCTGTGAAGGTTTGGGAGTCTACCTTGAAGACTTACCAGAGTGATTGGGCGAGGTCTGTGTGACCTTAGCTCAAGGGGAATACGGTGAGGACTGGGTGTCCTGAGCTGCGTGTTCAGGACTGGGTGTCCGGGACTGTGTGTCCTAAGGTTTAAATACCTAGCCGCCTTAACCAGACATGCAGTTGTCACAGCAACTGGAACTGGTCCAACAAATCATTGTCTTCAGCGAGTCAGTAATTTCATCTTCCCTTCCCTTTACTTACTGTTACTCCTTGTGAAGTCATTGTATGTTCGCACTATCTTTTGTCTTCACTGAGTGACTGCGTGTTCTGTGTGGCTTCACAATATCTTCCTACCTGATCCTTACTACATTGCTGCTATTAGTCATTGTGCTTTCACTCTATTGAATACTTGACTATGACTTGCCTAGTGTAGTCTGCCTTCCGCTGAAGGGTAATAAGTTTATTTCTATCGTTTGTCTTCATAACTTCCACGTTTTGAAGACTTTCATAAAAATCGCCTATTCACCCCCCCTCTAGTCGATATAACGCATTTTCAATTGGTATCAGAGCAAGGTGCTCCCTTGTTCTGTGTGATTCAGTTTAACCACCTGGAGTTTTAGCTATGTCGACTGCAGAGATAATTAAAGTCTCCGCCGTGTGCCCCGTCTTCGATGGAACTGAATATCCCTACTGGAAGAATAAGATGCGCATGCATCTGAAGCCATGACGTCGACCTAATGTATGTCTGTTAAGAACGCGTTCCCAAGGCTTGAGAAGGTGGTCACTGCTGCTAATGTCAAGAAGTCGTTCAACTGACTCTACTGCAAGAATATCATCTGTGGTCCTCTGACCAAAGGACAGTATGGCTGTGAGTGCTTGGAAATCTAATGGTCTGGGACTGGCCTCTCCAAGGTCAATGAAGGCGTCTCAACCCAGAGAGATCAGAGAATCAGTGTCCTTCGCAACCTCTTCAACCGCTTCAAGCGAAATGACAATGAGAATGTCCAGTTCACATTTGACCGACTCACTGACATCACAAATGAGCTTCAAGCCCTCGACGCTACTGAGATCACCAAGCATGAAGTCGTCAAGACACTACTGAGATCACTTGACAGTTCGTTTGACACCCTAGCCCTGATGATTCAAGAACGTCCTGATTTCAAGACACTCGAGCCGTCTGACATACTTGAGAGGCTCAACACACATGAGTTTCAGCTTTCTGAGAAAAGAGATATCTACGGTCCAAACTATGGGCGAACTAGTGCCTTGAAGGCAAAAGCTGTCTCCTCATCTGAAGAAGAATCTGACAGCAGTTCGGATGATCCTGAAGACATTGGAAGGGAACTTGCTATGCTTGTGAAGAAGTTCCAAAAATTCACCAAGAAGAAAGGTTTAGAAAGTCTTCCCGATCAAGCTCAAGGAATGATGAAGCTTCTGCTCACGACTACAAGAAGAAAACATGTCACAAGTGCAAGAAACCTGGCCACTTCATCTCTGAGTGTCCACAGTGGGACAATGAGAACAAAAAGAAGAAGAAGAAGAAGAGCAAGGAATATGACTCTCACGACAAGAAGAAGAAGAAATACTCAAAGTCTTCTTCCAAGTCTTCCTCAAAGTCTTCATCACACAAGAAGAGCTCATCTGGCAAGGCACGTGCGTTTGTTGGCAAGGAAATGGATTCAGAGGAGGAGTCCGCTTCTGAGGAGGCGGAGGTGGAGTCTGAGGAGGAGTCCGATTCAGGCGTCGCAAGTCTGGCTACAACATACGTTGCCAAGTCCATCTTCAACACTGAAGACAATGACTTCATCACCGACACCGATGCAAATGACAAGGACTACTCCGCTTCTACCTACTGCTTCATGGCACGCGGTGCCAAGGTAAACACACGCACTACTCACTATCAAACATCTAGTGACGATGACTCCTGATTGTGTTCAAAACCCAGCTACAAAACACTTGCTTTGCACTGAACAACAAAAAGCTATGGAAACATAATTCAAAAACTGTTAGAACAGAAGCGATGATCTATTAGGTGCTGAAATGACTCGATCTGAATCCTTAATTGAAGACATAAAATCTCACGTTAAGTATGAGGAACTTGAAAGTCGTCATGAAACTCTCTCACAACTCAATGAAAAAGCTTTCCCTATGATTATCTCAAAGGAAGCAAGATCTTGAGAATTGAGAGCGGCTTCATGAAGATCTTCAAAGGAAAACGAGTCACTTCGCTCAAAACAGATCAGTTCCGCTCTGGAGGATTTGAACACCATGTCTTAAATGCATTGAGCGTGATAATGCTACTATCTGTTGCGGAATGTTCTACTGCTACTACTGTTGCAATATCTTCAACTGTTGAAGTGGTAACTAACCCTCTGCTGAGATACCACTGCTATTTGCTGATGAGAATGCTAGGTTGAAGACATTGCTTGAAAACAGGGATGTAACAAAAGTCTTAAAGGCCATCAGACACTATTGTGATGTCCTCAAAAAGCAGATTCTGACCGAAACCCGAGGAAAGAGGGTGTTGGGTTCGTAAGGAAAATGAATGCTGATGGGCTCCTTACTGGAAACCTGAGCAGTACCCCAAAACCACATGTTGCTGGCAAAGGAATCCTTCCAGCAGATCCATCCAATCTATCTGGCTTCACTTGTGCTAAACCCATTATCATTGTTGAAATCCCTTGATGGCAAACTATAAACTGTTTGAGAATCAGATGGTGAAGTATTGTTTGCCAGGTACATTGGTACTAACTGCAGAATGGACCGCCTATGAAGAAGATCTGGGTTCCAAAAGGTGTTTGGAGAATCTTTCTGTGAATGTCATCATGATACCTCACGTGAAGAAGACAAACCTCAGACCAAAGGCTTCATACAGTCCAAAGTCTTCATACAGACAGAGGACTCACCTGAGTCGCACTAACGCAAATGTTTTGCAGGGAAACCATACTCAGGCATATGAATATGAGAGCGGTTCATCAAACCGCCATGTTCATAAGACCAAGAACTATTCTGCTTATTCTTATGAGTACTATTGTCCGCCTGCAAGACTGTTTGCTAGGGCTCCAAAGCCAAAGTTCTCAGATGCTGCACTTAGACTTATTGCTTCTAAGCCACCCTTGAAGATGTGGGTGGCTAAGAAAGCTTAACTCTCTTTTGCAGGGAAAGGTCTCCAGCAGAAAACCAAAATCGTCTGACGCTATTGCTGGGGACCTTAAACATCTTGTAGGGCGCAAGATCAAATGCCCGAATGGTCTTACTATGTACTTCGTTCCTGAATCGCTTGCTACTCTCCCTATTAGTCCTAATCTGGATCTAAGCTTTCATAACCCACTGGTTCGTCAAATGTTTTTGCTTCACAATTCTCTTCGTGAAGCCTATCCCCCTAACTGCACTGTAGGGTACGACACCAGCGTCTTCAGAATGGATTATTGATAGTGGGTGTACCAACCACATGACTGGCAAAAGAAGCCTTCTTATGGACTCAACCTTACGTCCATCCGACAAGAGTCACATCACATTTGCTGACACTGGTAAAAGTAAGGTATTGGGTCTAGGTAGAGTTGCAATCTCAAAGGATTCAAC
>NC_053026.1:274558223-274568948 GCF_003073215.2 Triticum urartu
GAGGATGTGTTACCGAAGTTCCTTCCTTTTGAGGGGAAGTACGTCTCCGTTAGAGCGGTGTGGAGGCACAATGCTCCCCAAGAAGCCACTAGGGCCACCGTATTCTCCTCACGCCCTCACACAATGCGAGATGCCGTGATTCCACTATTGGTGCCCTTGAAGGCGGCAACCAAACCTTTACAAACAAGGTTGGGGCACTCTCCACAACTTAATCGGAGGCTCCCAACAAAACCACGAAGCTTCACCACAATGGACTATGGCTCCGTGGTGACCTCAACCGTCTAGGGTGCTCAAACACCCAAGAGTAACAAGATCCGCTAGGGATGAGTGGGGGAAACGAAAATCCCTTGGTGGAAGTGTAGATCGGGGCCTTCTCAACCACTCCCGAGCAAATCAACAAGTTTGATTGGCTAGAGAGATAGATCGGGCGAAAATGGAGCTTGAGCATTAATGGAGCTTGAGGGGGAATAGGTAAGTTAAAGGAGAAGAAGGGGACCCCTTTTATAGTGGGGGCAACAATCCAACCGTTGCCCCACCAACCAGCCCCGCACAGGGCGGTAGTACCGCTAAAGGGGGCGGTACTACCGCTGAGCCAGCGGTACTGCCGCTCCAGCGAGCGGTACTGCCGCGCAGAGAAGAGCAGCAGGGATCTGGACCCAGCGCGGTACTACCGCGGTGGTAAGGGCGGTACTACCGCTCCGAAACGGTACTACCACCTCTACTACCGCAACTAGTGCCGCAAAACCCGACACGAGAAAAAGAGCCCTCGAGTCGAGGCAGTAGAAGCCAGACAGCCCAGCGGTAGTACAGCTACGGGGTCACGGGCGGTACTACCGCTATGGAGCGGTACTGCCGCTTGTGACCCTTCGGCGGTACTACCGCTGGTTGTGCGGTACTACCGCTGGGACACAGAAGAGAGAGAGAAGATCTCTCCATCGAGGCTGAGGACGAGGCAGTGGTGCCAGGCAGGCCAACGATAGTACTGCTGTGGAGTCACGGGCGGTACAACCACTGCGGAGCGGTACTACCACTTGTGACTCCTCAATGGTACTACCGCTGGAACCCAGACAGGACACAGAAAAGAGAAGAGATCTCTCCAAAGAAGTGGAAGAGCTTAGAGGGTGAGAAGCTGACGTGTACGTGTTGATTCCACCCATGCAATACCCCAGCGGACCCCCTCTTGATAGTACGGTGCCCTCTATGCAACTAGTCCACCAAAAGAGAAACGAAAGAGCTACACCGTCTTGAATGACACTCCGAAGGAAAGAAAACGTCTCGTGCCAAGGATGAATCTGTGAACTACTCAAAGCACATGATTAGTCCGCAAACATGTTGTCATCAATCACCAAAACTACCTCGAGAGAGATATGCCTCAACAATCTCCCCCTTTTTGGTGGATTGATGACAACTAGGGATTTGCACAAGGAAAAGATATAACAGTAGGAAAACTAAGAACTAGAAAATATAGACGGGCTCCCCCTGAATGTGTGCACCTAGTTAGAGGAGCATTAGGAAAGCAAGACACACACATCCGGATCAACACTCCCCCTATATTTTATAGTCCAACAATTCTAAGCACAAGATATATGAGAGAAGAGTATAAAACAGGACAAGCATGCAACTCATAATATACTACAGTACTGAATAGACATAAGTAATAAGGTAGCGATAGGGAGCATATGTCTCACACCATATGTCTAGAACTTAGGTCTCGCAGGCACCAAACCAAACCAAACAAAGACACCGAGAGAACACACAAGAAACCACAAGATAACACACACAAAGCACGACAACAACACAAATCCCTACACTCTCTCCCCCTTTGGCAGCGATACACCAAAAAGGGCAAAGAGTGACACTACGACTCCAGGTGATGGCAAGCTGAGGATCTCGAACATCACATCTCAGCGTGATCGTCTGCATCTTCGTCGTTGGTCGAAAACTGCTCAGCGTCGGAGTCGGTCCAAGGGCAATGCTGATGAATCCATTCCTCCTCTTCAGTGATCTGACCCTCAGAACCACTGGCAACTATCGCTCCCATCTGACGCATGAGCTCCTTGTGGCGCACCCTGGCATGCTTCTCCGCCACATGAGTCATGTACTGACCATGAGACTCCATGCAGAAAATCTTCTTCATCTTGCGTTTAAGCTTCTGCGCCTACGAAGGTTCTGCACTAGAGGGCCCAAAGTCCTCCTCGTGATCATCAGTGGCAGCCCCACCCTCGGTCTCCATGGCAGCAGCAGACGGACCCCCGGTTTGAGGCGCTGGGGTGACCCAATTGTCCTTCTTCCTCAGACGCTTGATCTCATGGGAAACCAAGTCTCCAGTTTCCAGCAACACTCTGGGATAGATCTGTGCCCAGGCCCTCTCAATGAGCCTCATGATGAATGGACCATATATCGGGCACTTGTGCTCAGACACGACAGAGAGAAGTTCAGACCACATGACATGAGAAATATCCAGGCTCTCTCCAGTGTTTGCTTCCTTCTCATACTGACAGAAAAGAAGCATGTCCACGAGATAAGAGTGGACCATATCTAGATTCCCGATGCGAGGGAAGAGAGTCTCACGGAAGATACGATGAAGAATGTCCAGATACGGAGACAGCTCATAGGTTTTCTTCTTAGTCACTGGGTGAACTTTCACAATGCAGTAGGGCCAAAGGGCTTGCTTGTGAGTGGACGTAGCATTGCGGTGAGGGTGGAAACCGACTGAAGTCTCAAGACCACGATCCTCCACATCAAGTAACTCCATGAAGGCCTTCCACTTGACGGAAAGCAACTTGCCATTGGTCATCCAAGTCAGAGTCCTGTCGGCATTCGTTCCAAGATGAACGGTAGCAAAGAATTGAGCCACCAAATCTGCATCGAAATCCTTGTTGAACTGCATGATCCTGAGAATGTTCAGCTGAGTGCACATCTGAAGGGCTTCGACAAAGTACTCAGGGTCCTTCTCCATAGCATCAGTGTCAATGGAGCGAACATCAACAAAGAGATTCTGCTTGGCCTTGATCACATCAAAATAGATGGCAAACTGAAATTGGTTCCAGAACGGGTGGTTGACCAAAGTGGGTTCTTGGTCCACCTCATAGGGATTGCGGCGACGCCTTTCCCAAAACTCCTTGGCAGTCATCTTAGTCACAGTCTTCCCTTATGGCTTGGTGGCGGATCTCTTTGACTGCAGAGGAGGTGGAGGAGCACTTGCGGATGCACCTGCTGGTGGCGGTTGGGTGCTAGAGGAACCACCTGCTTGCTCAGAGGTGCGGTAGCGTTTTGATGTTGCACGCCCGGGGTTGATATGGCGAGCTTGATGCTCAGGATGTTCATCACCTGGAGCCAAACACAAGAAAACGCAAAACAACCAGAAAGAACGAGCATAAGCCAACAAACACAACAAAAAGGATCAAGGTAAGGCAGGAATATGATGGAATTTGGCAGGCAGCGGTAGTACCTGACATGCCCGCGGTAGTACCGCCCAAGCGGTAGTACCGCTCCAAAGAGAGCGGTAGTACCGCTCCAAAGAGAGCGGTAGTACCGCTCGAGGTCAAGCGGTAGTACCGCGTCAACGAGAGCGGTAGTACTGCTCGAGGCGGAGAAACAGCGGTTTCCTACTACCGTGGTCAGATCAGGCACTACCGGCCTGCCAAATTCAAAAATATTCCTACCAAACTCTAATCCAGATAGTCTAGTTGCCTTATCCAACCTACTTAAGCCTAGATTTAGCCAAAAATCTAGAGATGCAACCACCATTCCCCCTAAGAAGCAAAATCTGAAAACAAGACAAAGGGAGAGAAGGAACGGGGGCAATACCGGCATCCATGGCAAGAGAACGAGGTGGGGATCGACTCCACCGAAGGAAACGGAGAGGGATGCCCCGGAGACGAAAACCCGCCGGAGCCCTCCCGCGGCGTGGCGAGGCTGGAGAGAGAGGAAGAGGAACGAGGGGGCAAAGTGAATGGGTATGGGGGAGAAGAAACCTCCCCCTGCCCTGATATAACCCCCTGGTCCCGTCCCTCAGCGGTAGTACCGCGCTGGGGGGCGGTAGTACCGCTTATAAGCGGTAGTACCGCGCGCCAGCAGCGGTAGTACCGCCCAGCACGCCACGGCAACCAAACAACAAGGCCTAGCTCAAAAAAAGAAAAAGAAAAAGGCAAGAAGAGAGAGCACACTAGCAAACAGCCAAGACACACCTCTTCAAGCGAGGGCGGTGGCCGAGGCCACCTATGTTTGAGTCAAGAGGTATGGCGCCACGAAGATTTTAACCTTGGGCCCATGACCAAAACTCGTCTTTGAAACACAAGTACCATCAACAATGGCTAAAGTGAAAGACTTGATCAATTTATGCATAATGGGGGGGGGGAAGAGTTCATTTAGAGAACAACACTCCCCCTATGTCCATGCCTACACCTAAACTAGACAACATATTGAGCGTGGTGGGGTGTGCAAGGGTTCAAGCCACATTGCTCGAATCAATGATATTTAGCTCATGCCTTAACTCGCGAAATCTTGCTTCATCCAAGGGCTTCGTGAAAATATCTGCAAGGTTGTCATGAGTGTTGACATAGTTGAGCTCGATCTCTCCTCGCCTAATGTGATCCCGAATGAAGTGATACCGAATCTCAATATGCTTCGTCTTGAAGTGTTGCACCGGGTTGAGAGAGATCTTGATGGCACTTTCATTGTCACACCAAAGAGGCACTTTGTCACAAGTGACACCGTAATCCTTTAAAGTTTGCCTCATCCATAGGAGTTGTGCACAACAACTACCGGCTGCTACATACTCCGCCTCGGTGGACGAGAGAGACACACAACTTTGCTTTTTGGAAGACCAACTTACCAAAGAGCAACCAAGGAATTGGCACCCTCCAGAAGTGGACTTCCTATCCACTTTGTCTCCCGCCCAATCGGAATCCGAGTACCCTACAAGCTTGAAGTTTGATCCTCTTGGGTACCATAAGCCAAAGTTTGGGGTATGAGCCAAATATTGAAAGATTCGTTTGACTGCCACATAGTGACTTTCCTTAGGTGCGGCTTGAAACCGTGCACAAATTCCCACACTCAACATGATATCCGGTCTAGATGCACAAAGGTAAAGCAAGGATCCAATCATGGAGCGATATACCTTTTGATCCACCACTTTACCATTGGGATCTATGTCAAGTTGGCACTTGGTGGGCATTGGAGTGGAAGCCGGCTTGACGTCACTTAGCTTGAATCTCTTGAGCATGTCTTGAGTGTATTTAGATTGGTTGATGAAGGTTCCTTCTCTTCTTTGCTTCACTTCGAACCCTAGAAAGAACTTCAACTCTCCCATGGATGACATCTCGAACTTTGAGGTCATGAGAGCGGCAAATTCCTCATTGAAAGCTTTGTTAGGGGAACCAAAGATGATATCATCAACATATAATTGGCACACAAACAACTCCCCTTTTACCTTCTTAGTAAAAAGAGTGGGGTCGATTAGCCCAATTTCAAAACCACGGTCTTGTAACAACTCGGTAAGGTGGTCATACCATGCACGTGGGGCTTGTTTAAGGCCATAGAGTGCCTTATCGAGTTGATACACATGATCGGGAAAGTAGGGATCCTCGAGCGGGTTGCTTGACATAAACCAATTCATTAATGGGACCATTAAGAAAAGCACTCTTCACATCCATTTGTTGTAACTTAAAGTTGTGATGAGAAGCATAAGCAATCAACATGCGAATAGATTCAAGACGAGCAACGGGAGCAAAGGTTTCACCGTAGTCGATACCCTCGACTTGGGAGTAGCCTTGTGCTACCAAACGAGCCTTGTTGCGAATGATAATCCCATGGGCATCTTGCTTGTTCTTAAATATCCACTTGGTTCCAATGACATTGTGATTCCCCGTCGGTCTTGGCACCAATCTCCACACTTTGTTGCGCTCGAAGTTGTTGAGTTCTTCATGCATGACATTGAGCCAATCCGGATCTTCTAGCGCCTCATAGACCTTGTGGGGTTCCACATAAGAGACAAACGTGTGATGCTCACAATAATTTGCTAATTGTCTCCGAGTGCTTACCCCCTTTCTTAAGCTTCCAAGCACATTCGTCATGAGATGATCCTTGGTGGAGAGCTTGGAAGCAACCTTGGCGGCACGACGCTCCAATTCCTCCTCGGGGGTGAGACGAGGAGTGGTCACTTGATCATCTTGAGCGTCGTCTTGGGCTTGTTCTTGTTCTTGAACTTGCTTGGAGGAGAGAACTTGACCTTGGGCATCACTTGATGTGTCAACACCATCTTGAGCGTGATCTTGCCCTTGGTCATGTTCTTGAGGATGAGGGTCTTCATGTTGTTCTTCGGAAGCGTGTGGGCCTTGGGTTGGTGATGGCTCCACTTGAGTGGAGCTTTGTCCTTCTGCTTCGGCCACAAGGGGTTCCTCAATGGGTAGGATAAAGCCAACACCCATTCTTCTTATGGCTTGGGGAGGAATTTCATCACCTACATCACAAGTGCCACTTTGCTCCACTTGGGAGCTGTTATTCTCATCAAACTCCACGTTACACGTCTCCTCAATAAGTCCCATGGATTTATTGAGGACACGGTAAGCATGAGAGTTTGTAGCATAACCAACAAATATGCCCTCATAAGCTCTAGCCTCAAATTTAGACAACCGAACACCTTTCTTGAGAATGAAACACTTACACCCGAATACCCGGAAGTACTTGAGGTTGGGCATGTTATCGGTGAGTATCTCATATGGAGTCTTGTTCAAGCCCTTGCGGAGGTAGAGCCGATTGGATGCATGACACACGGTGTTGATGGCTTCGGCCCAAAAGTTGTACGGAGACATGAACTCCGCCATCATGGTCCTTGCCGCATCCATCAACGTCCGGTTCTTCCTCTCCGCAACACCGTTTTGTTGAGGGGTGTAAGGTGCGGAATATTGATGCTTGATCCCCTCATCACTAAGAAACTCATCCAAGGTGTAGTTCTTGAACTCGGTGCCGTTGTCACTTCTTATTGTCAAGATCTTTGCATTGTGTTGACGTTGTGCTTCATTTGCAAAGTCAATGACGGTTTGTTGGGTCTCACTCTTCCTCTTGAAGAAATACACCCATGTGTATCTTGAGTAGTCATCCACAATCACCAAGCAATACTTCCTACCTCCAAGACTATCGAAGGATGGAGGCCCAAAGAGATCCATGTGAAGGAGCTCCAAAGGCCTCTTTGAATAAATGATAGTCGTGGGAGGGTGAGCCTTCTCATGTAGCTTTCCTTCGATACAAGCACTGCAAGCACGATCTTTAGCAAAACTAACATTCCTTAGTCCACGGACATGGTCCCCCTTGAGAAGACTTTGCAAAGATCTCATATTGACATGGGCTAGACGGCGATGCCAAAGCCATCCCACATCAACTTTAGCCATTAGGCATGTCGCGGTCTTAGTGGGTCGCTCCGAGAAGTTAATCACATATAGACCATTCTCGACATGCCCAACAAAGGCTACTTTAAGAGTCTTGCTCCACAAGAGGGCCACAGTATCGACATCAAAGAAAGTGGCAAAGCCCATGATAGCAAGTTGACGAACGGAAAGTAAATTGTATGCAAGGGACTCAACAAGCATGACCTTCTCGATCGTGAGATCATGAGAGATGACCACCTTGACAAGTCCCAATACCTTAGAGGATGAGGCGTCATCCCACTCGACATTGGTGGGCATAGATGAAATCTTGTGCACATCCACCACCAAGTCCTTGCTTCCGATCATATGATTTGTAGCTCCGCGAGCAACCATGATCCCCCACCGGAAGCAAACACCTACACGAGATTAATGCTTGGTTTTAGGTACCCATTTTGTAATGGGTCCTTTGATGTTAGTAACAAGGGTCTTTGGAACCCAAATAGACCATTCAATGTATTCATGAGGAGAGCCAACGAATTTGGCATAGACATGCCCATCACTAGCACGACATAACACATATGAAGGATTAAAGTCGCCGGCTTTGATGCGAGGAGTGGCATTGCCCTTTTTGACTATGCCACCCTTCTCATTGTTCTTCTTCTTCTCCTTGGAGGCACTCTCTCCCTCCTTCACAAAGGTTTGCATGATAGGAGGAGATCGTTTGGTCTTGTCATTCTTCTTCTTGTTCTTGGAGTCGGGCACGTACCCAACCCCTTCCTTGGCCACAACTCCCTTTTGGTTGATCAAGAGGTCGTTGAGGTTCTTCTTGCCTTGTATGCAAGTCGCAAGACCTCTCTCAAGTTGCCCCTTTAGCTTAGCGTTCTCCTCAACGAGATGCACATGCTCACAACACGGGTTAGTAGCATTTGCATTATCAATTAACATCATATGAGGAAAAGTGGATTTTGCTTGGTTAGCTTTACTTGAAGTTGATCATGAGACTCTTTGAGGCTAGCATGAGCACCCTTCAAGACCTTGTGAGCCTTGTCAAGTAGATCAAACTCCTCTTTGAGTCTAGCAAGATCAACCTCAAGTTCAGCCTTCTCGGAGTTTAGCACATGAGAAACAATGAGGACATGATCATAATCTTTCTTTAACTTAGCATGATCAACGTTGTGTGACTCCTCAAGAGCCAAACGAAGACCACGCTCTTCCTCAAGAGCATTGGAAAGATCCGAAATCTCATCGGCATAGTCACGACTATGCTCTTCCATCTTGGTGATGGTGTCTTCGTGAGCCTCGATCATGTCATTGGCTTCACCAAGTTGTTCCAAGAGAGCAACAAAGTGCTTCTTGGATTTTCCCTTAAGTTTGCCCATAAAGGCCTCAAACTCATTAGTCTCCACATTCGCTCCCTCAAGTTCACTAATGCTATCCATCGGAGAAGGATGATTAATGATGGTAGTTTTGATGTTGGGAGTTACCTTGTTGGTGGCTTTAGCCATGAGGCATTTGGCGGTGATGCTCTCATTGGGTGAGTTGAAGAGGGACACCTGTGGAGTCGTCGCAATGGAAATGGAGGCCATGGCAACCGACTCATCACCTTCATCATCGTTGTCATCCTCATTGTACTCTTCTTGTACCACCAATGCCTTGGGAGGAGTCTTCTTGGTGAAGTTGCTCTTGTTGGGGAACGACTTGGCCTTGTCCTTTCGGATGAGCTTGCCACCATTGTCTTCCCTCTTCTCATACGGGCACTCCGCAACAAAATGACTCACGTTGCCACAATTGTAGCAAGTCCTTACACGTTGCTTGCTCTTCGTGCCACTTGAGTTGTTCTTGTTAAAGTTTGGCCTCGAGTTTTTCTTGCTCCAAAATTGCCTTGAAGCGAGTGCCATGTGTTCATGATAAGCATACTTCGTATCCTCGGGGTTGCTCTCCTCTTCTTCCTCTTCTTCTTCTTCAACGGAGAGCTTGGCCTTCAATGCAAGGTTGGGCTTCTTTGCCCTTTGAGAACGAAGCACCGCATTGTCGGCGGTCTTGTCCAAAATGTTCATGGCCACAAATTCATCCAACACTTCGCTTGAGGTCAAAGTGTGGAAGTCCGGTCTTTGACGAATGACGGAGGACATGGCCTTGTGGTAGGGCATCATTGCCTTGAGGAATTTGCGCTTGATCCAATTGTCATCCGTGTCCTTGCTCTAGTGATCTCGGAGTGAGACCGCGAGTTTGGTTACTCTCCGATAAAGCTCACGAGGTTCTTCATCTTCTTTCATTGCAAACTCATCGGCCTCATCTTGCACCACTTCATAATTGGAGCGTTGAATGCTTGCGCTTCCCCGGTAGAGGGAGACAACACAAATCCATGCGTCTTTGGCCAAAGCGAAGGGCCGAAGATGAGGTAGGTCTTCGGGTGGGATTGCATCTTGAATGATGAAAAGAGCATTCTCATTGAATTGATTATCCGCGGCTTCTCGAGGAGTGAAGTTGCTTGAATCATGCGGATAGAAACCTTCTTCAATGATTCTCCAAAGGTTAGTGTTCACATGATTTAAATGACGTTTAAAGCGATAAACCCAAGAATCAAAGTCCTCATTTTTCACAATCTTAGGGGGAGGACCGGCATGATTCAAATGAGTAGAAGGAACTGTTCCACCATAAACAAGTGGTGGTTCCACATGAGCAAAGATGTCGGTGCCATTTTTACCACTAGAAGAAGGAGCCTTTTCACTACTAGCTTCCCCCTTGTCGGGGATAGCATCCATCACCTTGTCGGTGGGGTCACCCACTTTCAACGGTGCGGTGGATAGTTTAAGCCCCTCAAGAAATTTAGTAATCATGCTTTCAACCTCGGTCGTCATGGAGGTTTTCAATGTCTCCAAGGCCACATTGAACTCCTCACGAGAGACCGAGGTTCCCCCATCGCCCGTAGACGAGGTCGAATTCACACCGGAGTGTTCCTCCACACTGTCTACGGTATCAACCATACTCTTTGGACGGTAAAGTCCTTAATAAAGAGAAGAGGCTCTGATACCAATTGAAAGGATCGATATGGTTGACTAGAGGGGGGGAGGGTGAATAGGCAACTACCAATTTTTAACTTTTCTTTACCAAATTAAACTTTGCATCAAAGTAGGTTGTCTAGATGTGCAACTAGGTGAGCAACCTATATGATGCAATAACAACAAGCATACAAGCAAGCAAGAGAAGTAACACTAAAGAGCTTGCACAAGTAAAGGTAAGAGATAACCAAGAGTGGATCCGGTGAAGATGAGGATGTGTTACCGAAGTTCCTTCCTTTTGAGGGGAAGTACGTCTCCGTTAGAGCGGTGTGGAGGCACAATGCTCCCCAAGAAGC
>NC_053026.1:274569948-274643061 GCF_003073215.2 Triticum urartu
TAGACTTCAGTTCTCCTTCTAGCTCGATGATCCTTGCCTTTGCATTCTTCAACTCTATCATATCATTGCACATCTGGTTCTCGTGGCGTCGAATGTGCTGATTTAACTCCTGGATGAAAGATGCAATGGATCTATCCTTCTTGGTGCTGACTAACTCCCAATGTTCATCTCGACGTCCGCAAATCTGGTAAATAGTGTCCTTGAGGTCTTCTTGATAAACTTCTCCAATGCGTCCTATGGTGATATGAGCTGCCATGCTCCTTCCTAGACTCCAGGTTGGTGCATTGAAAACACTATCTATAGGCTTCGTGATTGGCGCGAATGTCCTTCCCGGAACGTGAGCTTGAATCTTCCAGCGCTCCTCTTCAGGCAGAGTGGCGTTGAAGGTTCCCGTGAAGCTTGGTAATCCAACGTTCAGGTACTTGGTGACTTCCTTCAGGTGAAAACCAAAAGGTGTGCCTTCATCCGGTTGAGCGTACTTAATCTTCACGTTCGTCATCCTAAGAGAGTAGAAAAGATGAGGAGTTAGAAAATGAGAAGAGAATGGTGATCTATGGCTTTAACTTAGTGGTCGTGTCCTACAGTCAGCGTGTGCTCTGATACCATCTCTATCGCGACCCGACCCGAATGGATCAAGCGCTCTGTGCTCAGGTGTCATCCCTGGATCAGTAATGCTGACACCACACAGTACATCGAAGGATTTATAGCAGAGTGGCAATCACACACTTATTACATCGTTGTCTCAAAGAGAACTTATTACAATAAAATGGCTTAAGGCCATCTAGTGTCGATAACAGCGGAAGACTCGGAAGATAAATGGGTCCATCAACTCCAACGGCATCACTGAGTATAGGGCCACGACCTAAAAGCACTTTACTCGTCGTCTGAAAAGTCTGCAACATGAGAAGTTGCAGCCCGAAAACGGGTCAGCACATGGAATATGCTGGCAATGTAACACATAGAGAGTAATGGAAATGAAACAGCTATACTATATGCATATATGGCTGGTGGAAAGCTCTATGGTTACAGTTTTGCGTAAAGCCAGTTTTTCCCTACTGCAAAGGAATAAATTTATTTAACTATCAAGGTGGTTGTGAAACATCGAGAATGGTTGACAGCATTCCGATCCCAATTAAGTGAACAATTAAAACCCAACAACATTAATTAGAAGTAACATGATGAGATTCACATGATATTCAAGTACTAGATACTCAAGTTGTCCATAACCGGGGACACGGCTAATCATGATTAGTTTGTACACTCTGCAGAGGTTTGCGCACTTTTCCCCACATGACTCGATCACCTCCGTTTGGTTTCTCGCACTGCAGGGTGTTTGAGAAACGGATGACCGAGACACAGTCTTTCAGAAGCGCTAGAACCTTACATGTGGGGTAGACCGTACCACCTACAACCCCTACATCTGCTAGTCCACCCCGTAATAGTTCGCACAACTTAGTCAACTATGCCAGAGCCCATAGTAGCATGTGGCTGCACACGGAAGTTTCTAGCATGAAAGATCTTATGATCCCTTTGAGCCTGGGTGGCGGTCCAAAAAAAACAGGCAAGTCCTGATAGACATCAGGTGCCTCAATCCACCCAGATGTGTGTTTAAGTTGCCACCTTAGATAAACCATTAAAATTAATAAACTCACATCTGTCATGGATATCACTCACCCAATCCACGTCTACTAGCATAGCATGGCATAATAAGCAAACGTAGAAGTAACTCCCAAAGGTTTCATAATAATACAGGTAATAGGTACTACCTAATCTACTTCCCATCCCACAATTTAATTAGATCCTAATCATGAAATGTGAGAGGATTGATCTAATGCAATAAAACATGTGTTGTAGAAAAGGTATGATCAAAGTGTTACTTGCCTTGCTGATGATCCGCGATACCTAGGGTTTCGAAGTAACAAGCGGCGCAATCCGGGTGATCTATCGCAGACAAACAACAAGCACACAATAAGTACTCATCTAATGCACAGGTAAAACTCGAACAAGAGAACAAACCAGAAAGTTCAACTTAAGAACTCCGGTTGCAAAGAAAGAAAGAACCGAACAAAGAAACAGAAAACAAACGGCGGAAGAAAACAACTCGGTTCTAGCAAGTTGAAACTAGGTCAAATTTTTACCGGGGCAAAAACTTGTTTAAGTTGGTTAGACGGAACGGCGGTTTCGAGACGAAACTCCAGGCGCTTGAATCACCTGATTCCGATCAACGAGCGAGAAGAAAAACTAGAACGAAGATCGGATCTGAGATCACGATCGCGGAATAAATCCGTCAAAAAGAAAGAGACGAACGGTTAAATGAACGGGCGTTCGTTAACCGGGGAATAATCGGTGATCACGTTCGTTGGGACGAACGGTACGAAAGAAGAACGAAAACCGATCTAGGGTTTCGGAAGAAAATCGAAACAAAAACTAGAAGAAAAAGAAAAGAATCAAAAGAAAAAGAGAAGAACTGGAACGGTTTCTAGAAGAAAAACCGAACCGAGGAAAAGAAGAGGCGGCGCGGCTACCTCGGGAGGCGGGCTCCGGGCGGCGGCGGGCTAAGGCGGCGGCGGCGCGGCTAAAGGGCGGCGGCGGCGGGCTAAGGCGGCGGCGGTGCGGCGAAAGGGCGGCGGCGGCGGGTGAGGGGCGCGGGGTGGGGCGCGGCTTGGGAGGAGAGAGGCTTGGGGCTGCGCGCTGCTGCTTGCTGCGGCTTAGGAGGAGAGGGGGCTTGGGATTGATGTGAGGAGAGGGGGGGTGTGGGGGTATTTATATAGGTGAGGGGTGAGGAGACTTGGGGTAGGGGGCAAGAAAAAGAGAAGGAAAAGGAAAACGAAACAAGGAAAGAGGGGGGGATAACCGACCTAAGTCCCGCTGGGACTCGGCCTCGAGCGAAGAGGCGGCGGCCTCGCCTGGCGCCTGGCGCGCGCGCGGCTGGGCTGGGGCCTGGCCGGCTGGCCTGCTGGCTGGGCCTTGGCCCAAGGCGGGGCGCTGCTCTTTTTTTTTAAACGGTTACGCGCGCAGAAAAACAAAAGAAAGAAAATCTAAACGAGCTCCAAAATTCCTAAAGTAAATTTTCCCCGACTCCTAAAAATGAGTCGAACAAAATGAACTTTTCTCCGGGCCTAAAATGCAATTTTTGAAAACGCGCATTTTTCCCTATCCAAATAAAAAGCAAACAAACTCCGGCAAAAACCAAATTTGATTTATTCATTAGATCTTCATTTTTCCTCAATTTTGGGAAAGTCATATTATTCCCTCTCTCATATTTTTGATATCGGAAAAATTATTGAAGATGAAATAAATAAATCAAATGATCCTCTTTTCAAATTCGAGAAAACTCTCAAATATGAAAATAACGAAATCTCCAACTCTCTCCGAAGGTCCTTGAGTTGCGTGAAATTTCTAGGATCAACCAAAATGCATGAAAATATGATATGCATGATGATCTAGTGTATAACATTCCAAATTGAAAATTTGGGATGTTACAAACCTACCCCCCTTAAGATGAATCTCGCCCTCGAGATTCGGGTTGGCTAGAAAATAGGTGAGGGTGGTCCTTGAGCAAATCTTCTTCTCTCTCCCAGGTGGCTTCATCCTCTGAGTGGTGGTTCCACTGAACTTTGCAAAACTTGATAACCTTGCTGCGGGTAACTCTGCTGGCATAATCGAGAATCTTGACTGGCTTCTCCTCATACGTTAAGTCATCCTTCAACTGAATCGCTTCGAGTGGCACGGTATCTCTTAGCGGTACCTCCGCCATCTCGGCATGACATTTCTTTAGCTGAGAAACATGGAATACATCATGAACTCCTGACAGCTCCTCTGGTAATTCCTACTTATAAGAGACTTCTCCCATACGTTGCAAGATCCTATACGGTCCAATGAAACGCGGTGCTAACTTTCCCTTAACTCCAAAGCGCTTAACTCCTCAAAGTGGGGATACTCGAAGATAAACTCTGTCTCCGGTCTCGTAGACTGTCTCCTTGCGTTTAGAATCTGCGTAGCTCTTTTGCCTGGACTGGGCTACCTTGAGCCTATCTCGAATCAACTTAACTTTCCGTTCAGACTCCTTAATCAAATCTGGTCCAAAGAACTGACGGTCTCCAACTTCGTCCCATGACAACGGTGTCCTGCACCTCCTTCTGTATAAAGCTTCGAAAGGTGCCATCTTCAAACTAGTTTGGTAACTGTTGTTATAAGAAAACTCCGCATACGGCAAGTTATCGTCCCAACTAGATCCATAATCTAGTGCACAAGCTCTCAGCATATCTTCCAAAATCTGATTGACTCTCTCGGTCTGTCCATCTGTCTGCGGGTGAAAAGCTGTGCTGAACTCTAGTCTGGTTCCTAAAGTTTCATGCAACTGATTCCAAAACTTTGAGGTAAATTGGGTTCCTCTATCTGATACGATACTCCTCGGAACTCCATGCAAACAAATGATCCTAGTCATATATATCTTTGCCAACTTAGCACTGGTGTAAGTGGTCTTAACTGGAATAAAATGTGCTACCTTCGTCAAACGATCAACTACTACCCATATCGAGTCATAGCCTGCTTTCGTCCTGGGTAGTCCTGTGATAAAATCCATGCCTATCTTATCCCACTTCCATTCGGGTATCGGCAATGGTTGTAACAATCCTGCTGGCTTCTGATGCTCTGCCTTTACTCTCTGACATACCTCACAAACTGCTACATATGCTGCAATATCCTTCTTCATTCCGGTCCACCAGAATGTTTCCTTCAAATCCAAATACATCTTGGTATTCCCTGGGTGAATCGAATACGGTGAATCATGCGCCTCCTGCAAAATCAACTTCCTGATCTCCGGGTCATTGGGCACATAAACACGGTCCTCAAACCATAGGGTATCGTGCTCATCCTCACGAAATCCCTTTGCTTTTCCTTCGCTCAATTTCTCTTTTATAGCAGCAATCTCCTTGTCAGATTTCTAAGCTTCTCTGATCTTATCCATCAATGTTGACTGAATCTCCAATGCTGCTACATAGCCTCTCGGAACTATTTCCAAACATAGCTCACGAAGGTTTTCTGCTAACTCCTTTGGTACTTTCCCCGTCACTAGGGTATTGACATGGCTCTTACGACTCAATGCGTCAGCTACTACATTAGCTTTTCCGGGATGGTAATGCAATCTCATGTCATAATCCTTGATGAGCTCCAACCATCTCCTTTGTCTGAGATTCAACTCCTTCTGAGTGAAAATGTACTTCAAACTCTTGTGATCCGTGTACACCTCACAATGATTTCCAATGAGCAAATGTCTCCACGTCTTCAATGCATGCACTACGGCTGCTAACTCCAAATCATGCATGGCGTAATTCAACTCATGAGGCTTCAGTTGCCGTGAAGCATATGAAACAACTCTTCCTTCCTGCATAAGCACTGCTCCAAGTCCTCGACGTGAAGCGTCGCAATACACCTCATAATCCTTGGTCTGATCTGGCAAAATCAATACTGGTGAGGTAACCAAACGTTTCTTCAACTCCTGGAAACTAGCCTCACACTCCTCAGTCCAGTTGAACTTAGTATCCTTCTTCAACAATTCAGTCATAGGCTTTGCAATCTTTGAAAAGTTCTCAATGAATCTCCGGTAGTATCCTGCGAGTCCAAGAAAACTCCGGATCTCTCCAACTGTTGTTGGTGATTCCCATTCGGTTACGGTCTCAACCTTTGTGGGGTCAACTGCTATACCTTCTCCGGATATAACGTGTCCGAGGAATCCAACTTCCTTCAACCAAAACTCACATTTGCTGAATTTGGCGTATAACTGATGTTCCCTTAGTTTCTCTAAAAGCAAACGCAAATGTTCCTTATGCTCCTCTTCATTCTTTGAATAAACCAGGATGTCATCAATGAACACTACGACGAACTTATCCAAAAACTCCATAAACACTTTGTTAATCAGGTTCATAAAATAGGCAGGTGCGTTAGTCAATACAAATGACATAACGGTATACTCATACAGTCTGTATCTTGTGGTGAATGCTGTCTTAGGTATGTCCTGCTCTCGAATCTTCAACTGATGGTACCCTGATCGCAAATCGATCTTGGAAAACACTTTAGCTCCTTGCAACCGATCGAACAGATCGTTGATCATTGGCAGTGGGTACTTGTTCTTGATGGTTACTTCATTCAATCCCCGATAATCTACAACCATCCTTAATGATCCATCCTTCTTTTCCACTAAAAGTACGGGTGATCCCCAAGGCGAAGAACTTGGGCGAATGTAACCTTTATCCAATAACTCCTTAATCTGATTCTTAATCTCCACCAAATCCTTTGCTGGCATCCGGTACGGTCGCTTCGATATTGGGCCTGTACCTGGCAATAACTCAATCAAAAACTCGATGTCTCTATCCGATGGCATGCCTGGTAATTCCTCAGGAAATACATCAGGAAAATCCTTCACCACTGGTACTTCCTCTTGCACAACTCCTGTTAGGCAGTTTACTTGTGTCTTGTTTGGCACATGTCGGGATACATACTTGATCCTTCTTCCTTCGGGTGTGGTAAGCAGAATTGACTTACTAGCACATTCAATGTTCCCTTCATACTTTGATAACCAATCCATGCCTAATATCACATCCAATCCTTGAGATTCCAATACTATTAGGTCTGAGGGAAACACATAGTTACCAATCCTTAATGGTAACCGATCACACCATCGTCTAGCCATATACTCCGCTCCTGGTGAGCTTACTAACATGGGTGACCTAAGGGCTTGGGTTGGCAGGTTATATTTATCCACAAATCCCCTTGATATGTATGAATGCGATGCACCAGTATCAAAAAGAACGCGTGCGGTAAATGACTTAACCAAAAACTTACCGATTACTGCATCAGGCTGATCTTCAACCTCCTCCACATTAACGTGGTTCACCTGTCCCCTATTGAAAGGGTTCGGCTTCTTCCCGGAGCTTCCATTGCCATTTCCATTCTGGCCTTCAGGACATTCATTGGCATAGTGTCCGGTCTTGGAACACTTGAAACAAGTGACTTGGCTCAGGTCCCTCTTGGTTGGGGTCGATGGGGTGGTACGGTTCTGGCCGTTGCTTCCTCCATTCCCATTACCATTCTTGTGGCCATTATGGTTGTGCGAGCTACCTCCTCCATGGGTATGCTGAAACTGAAATCCCGGTTTAGGGGTAAAACGGGGCTTTTGCTGGGCTCCAGAGTTATACTTCCCCTGTCCATACTTCCTCTTACGGTTCTCAATCTGCTGTTGCTTTCCTTCAATCATGATGGCACGATCTACCAACTCCTGGTAGTTGTTGAAACTCGCTACCATCAACTTCATGCTTAGTTCATCATTCAGTCCTTCCAGAAACTTCTCCTGCTTAGCTGCATCCGTAGCAACGTCATCTGGGGCATAACGTGCTAACTTGCTGAAATCGTAAACGTACTGGCCAATTGTCCTTCCTCCTTGGCGTAAGTTGCGAAACTCACGCTTCTTCAGGGCCATAGCTCCTGCTGAAACATGGGCAGTGCGGAAAGCTTGCTGAAACTGATCCCATGTGACAGTGTCAACAGGGTAAGTGGCTGTGAAATTATCCCACCATGCTGCCGCGGGTCCGTCAAGCTGGTGAGCGGCAAACTTCACTTTCTCACCATCCGTGCATCCTGTAGTGGTCAACTCCCTTCCTATCTTGCGGAGCCAATCGTCTGCTACTATTGGCTCGGTGCTACTGGAAAATACCGGCGGATTCAGCCTAAGGAAACGAGCTAAGTGGTCAACAGGTGGTGGTGGTGGTGGGTTGTTGTTGTTGTTCTGCTGGTTCTGGACTAACATCTGCATCAATTGATTCTGCTGCTGGATCAACTGAGTGAGCTCCGGTGGGAATCCATTGTCACGTCTCGGAGGCATCTGAGGGTTTAGAAAGGACGAGAATTAAGAATAGAGTGAGGTCTAAAGGGAAAACACTACCCAAATGCACATGAGCAAATGCACACAAAATCACTTCATTCAATCAAACAAGGGCTTACAAACGGTCTAAAACTATCGCAAAAGTGCTCGAACTATAATGTTTACATGGGGGAATACTACTACTATTTGGTGGTCATCTAGAAATTTGAACCAGTGGAAGACTCCATGATATCTGCTCCAGCTTCGTCTTCAAAGTCGGGTTCACTTGGATCCGAATCGGTGTCGTCGATGATGATGTAGTTGTCCGGACATGCGACGTACTCGTCCTCCTCCTTGGATGCTAACTTCCTCTTGAGTTCTTCAATCTCCTGCTTAAGATCGCCATTGTGTCTTGCTAGAGCTATGATCTCGTCCATGTAGTCCTTGCGTGTAGACTTCAGTTCTCCTTCTAGCTCGATGATCCTTGCCTTTGCATTCTTCAACTCTATCATATCATTGCACATCTGGTTCTCGTGGCGTCGAATGTGCTGATTTAACTCCTGGATGAAAGATGCAATGGATCTATCCTTCTTGGTGCTGACTAACTCCCAATGTTCATCTCGACGTCCGCAAATCTGGTAAATAGTGTCCTTGAGGTCTTCTTGATAAACTTCTCCAATGCGTCCTATGGTGATATGAGCTGCCATGCTCCTTCCTAGACTCCAGGTTGGTGCATTGAAAACACTATCTATAGGCTTCGTGATTGGCGCGAATGTCCTTCCCGGAACGTGAGCTTGAATCTTCCAGCGCTCCTCTTCAGGCAGAGTGGCGTTGAAGGTTCCCGTGAAGCTTGGTAATCCAACGTTCAGGTACTTGGTGACTTCCTTCAGGTGAAAACCAAAAGGTGTGCCTTCATCCGGTTGAGCGTACTTAATCTTCACGTTCGTCATCCTAAGAGAGTAGAAAAGATGAGGAGTTAGAAAATGAGAAGAGAATGGTGATCTATGGCTTTAACTTAGTGGTCGTGTCCTACAGTCAGCGTGTGCTCTGATACCATCTCTATCGCGACCCGACCCGAATGGATCAAGCGCTCTGTGCTCAGGTGTCATCCCTGGATCAGTAATGCTGACACCACACAGTACATCGAAGGATTTATAGCAGAGTGGCAATCACACACTTATTACATCATTGTCTCAAAGAGAACTTATTACAATAAAATGGCTTAAGGCCATCTAGTGTCGATAACAGCGGAAGACTCGGAAGATAAATGGGTCCATCAACTCCAACGGCATCACTGAGTATAGGGCCACGACCTAAAAGCACACTTTACTCGTCGTCTGAAAAGTCTGCAACATGAGAAGTTGCAGCCCGAAAACGGGTCAGCACATGGAATATGCTGGCAATGTAACACATAGAGAGTAATGGAATGAAACAGCTATACTATATGCATATATGGCTGGTGGAAAGCTCTATGGTTACAGTTTTGCGTAAAGCCAGTTTTTCCCTACTGCAAAGGAATAAATTTATTTAACTATCATGGTGGTTGTGAAACATCGAGAATGGTTGACAGCATTCCGATCCCAATTAAGTGAACAATTAAAACCCAACAACATTAATTAGAAGTAACATGATGAGATTCACATGATATTCAAGTACTAGATACTCAAGTTGTCCATAACCGGGGACACGGCTAATCATGATTAGTTTGTACACTCTGCAGAGGTTTGCGCACTTTTCCCCACATGACTCGATCGCCTCCGTTTGTTTTCTCGCACTACATGGTGTTTGAGAAAACGGATGACCGAGACACAGTCTTTCAGAAGCGCTAGCACCTTACATGTGGGTAGACCGTACCACCTATAACCCCTACATCTGCTAGTCTACCCGTAAGAGTTCGCACGACTTAATCAACTATGCCAGAGCCCATAATGGCTTGTGGCTGCACACGGAAGTTACTAGCATGAATGATCTTATGATCCCTTTGAGCCTGGGTGGCGGTCCGAAATAAAACAGGCAAGTCCTGATAGACATCAGGTGCCTCAATCCACCCAGATGTGTGTTTAAGTTGCCACCTTAGATAAACCATTAAAATTAATAAACTCACATCTGTCATGGATATCACTCACCCAATCCACGTCTACTAGCATAGCATGGCATAATAAGCAAACGTAGAAGTAACTCCCAAAGGTTTCATAATAATACAGGTAATAGGTACTACCTCATCTACTTCCCATCCCACAATTTAATTAGATCCTAATCATGCAATGTGAGAGGATTGATCTAATGCAATAAAACATGGGTTGTAGAAAAGGTATGATCAAAGTGTTACTTGCCTTGCTGATGATCCGCGAGACCTAGGGTTTCGAAGTAACATGCGGCGCAATCTGGGTGATCTATCGCAGACAAACAACAAGCACACAATAAGTACTCATCTAATGCACAGGTGAAACTCGAACAAGAGAACGAACCAGAAAGTTCAACTTAAGAACTCCGGTTGCAAAGAAAGAAAGAACCGAACAAAGAAACGGAAAACAAACGGTGGAAGAAAACAACTCAGTTCTAGCAAGTTGAAACTAGGTCAAATTTTTACCGGGGCAAAAACTTGTTTAAGTTGGTTAGACGGAACGGCGGTTTCGAGACAAAACTCCAGGCGCTTGAATCACCTGATTCCGATAAACGAGCGAGAAGAAAAACTAGAACGAAGATCGGATCTGAGATCACGATCGCGGAATAAATCCGTCGAAAAGAAAGAGACGAATGGTTAAATGAACGGGCGTTCGTTAACCGGGGAATAATCGGTGATCACGTTCGTTGGGACGAACGGTCCGAAAGAAGAACGAAAACCGATCTAAGGTTTCGGAAGAAAACCGAAACAAAAACCGGAAGAAAAAGAAAAGAATCGAAAGAAAAAGAGAAGAACCGAAACGGTTTCTAGAAGAAAAACCGAACTGAGGAAAAGAAGAGGCGGCGCGGCTACCTCGGGAGGCGGGCTCCGGGCAGCGGCGGGCTAAGGCGGCGGCGGCGCGGCTAAAGGGCGGCGGCGGCGGGTGAGGGGCGCGGGGTGGGGCGCGGCTTGGGAGGAGAGAGGCTTGGGGCTGCACGCTGCTGCTTGCTGCGGCTTAGGAGGAGAGGGGGCTTGGGATTGATGTGAGGAGAGGGGGGGTGTGGGGGTATTTATATAGGTGAGGGGTGAGGAGACTTGGGGTAGGGGGCAAGAAAAAGAGAAGGAAAAGGAAAACGAAACAAGGAAAGAGGGGGGGCTAACCGACCTAAGTCCCGCTAGGACTCGGCCTCGAGCGAAGAGGCGGCGGCCTCGCCTGGCGCCTGGCGTGCACGCGGCTGGGCTGGGGCCTGGCCAGCCTTTTTTTTAAACGGTTACGCGCGCAGAAAAACAAAAGAAAGAAAATCTAAATGAGCTCCAAAATTCCTAAAGTAAATTTTCCCCGACTCCTAAAAATGAGTCAAACAAAATGAACTTTTCTCCGGGCCTAAAATGCAATTTTTGAAAATGCGCATTTTTCCCTATCCAAATAAAAAGCAAACAAACTCCGGCAAAAACCAAATTTGATTTATTCATTAGATCTTCATTTTTCCTCAATTTTGGGAAAGTCATATTATTCCCTCTCTCATATTTTTGATATCGGAAAAATTATTGAAGATGAAATAAATAAATCAAATGATCCTCTTTTCAAATTCGAGAAAACTCTCAAATATGAAAATAACGAAATCTCCAACTCTCTCCGAAGGTCCTTGAGTTGCGTGAAATTTCTAGGATCAACCAAAATGCATGAAAATATGTTATACATGATGATCTAGTGTATAACATTCCAAATTGAAAATTTGGGATGTTACAAACTCTCTCTATGAAGAACAAGGTATTACTTTGAAGCACAAGTGTGGTAAAAGGATAGTAGCATTGCCCCTTCTCTCTTTTTCTCTCATTTTTTTGTTTTTTTGGGCTCTCTCTTTTTTTGTCCTATTTTTTCTTTTTTATTATTATTATTTTTCATCCGGAGTCTCATCCCGACTTGTGGGGGAACCATAGTCTCCATCATCCTCTCCTCACTGGGACAATGCTCTAATAATGATGATCATCACACTTTTATTTACTTACAACTCAATATTACAACTCGATGCTAGAACAAAGATGCGACTCTATATGAATGCCAAGCCGAGCAATTCAAATCATGCACAACCCCGATGACAAGCCGAGCAATTGGTTCATACTTTTTAACGCGCTTCAGCTTTTTCAACCCTCACGCAATACATGAGCGCAAGCCATGGACATAGCACTATGGGTGGAATAGAATATGATGATGAAGGTTGTGTGGAGAAGACAAAAAGGAAGAAAGTCTCACATCGACGCGGCTAATCAACGGGCTATGGAGATACCCATCAATTGATGTCAATGCGAGGAGTAGGGATTGCCATGCAACGGATGCACTAGAGCTATAAGTGTATGAAAGCTCAAACTGGAAACTAAGTAGGTGTGCATCCAACTTGCTTGCTCATGAAGACCTCGGGCATTTGAGGAAGCCCATCATCGGAATATACAAGCCAAGTTCTATAGTGAAAATTCCCACTAGTATATGAAAGTGATAACTCAAGAGACTCTCTATATGAAGAACATGGTGCTACTCTGAAGCACAACTGTGGTAAAAGGATAGTAACATTGTCCCTTCTCTCTTTTTCTCTCATTTTTTTCCTTTTTTGGGCCTTCCTTTTTTTGGCCTTTCTCTTTTTTTCTCTTTTTTTTATTTTATTTTTTCGTCCGAAGTCTCATCCCGACTTGTGGGGGAATCATAGTCTCCATCATCCTTTCCTCACTAGGACAATGCTCTAATAATGATGATCATCACACTTTTATTTACTTACAACTCAATATTACAACTCGATGCTAGAACAAATATATGACTCTGTATGAATGCCTCCGACGGTGTACCGGGATGTGCAATGATCTAGCATAGCTATGACATGAAAAAACTGACAAGCCATGAAAACATCATGCTAGCTATCTTACGATCATGCAAAGCAATATGACAATAAATGCTGAAGTCATGTATATGATGATGATGGAAGTTGCATGGAAATATATCTCGGAATGGCTATGGAAATGCCATGATAGGTAGGTATGGTGGCTGCTTTGAGGAAGATATAAGGAGGCTTATGTGTGATAGAGTGTATCATGTCATGGAGTTTGGATGCACCAGCGAAGTTTGCACCAACTCTCGGGGTGAGAAAGGGCAATGCACGGTACCGAAGAGGCTAGCAATGATGGAAGGGTGAGAGTGCGTATAATCCATGGACTCAACATTAGTCATAAAGAACTCACATACTTATTGCAAAAGTCTATTAGCTATCGAAACAAAGTACTATGCGCATGCTCCTAGGGGGATAGATTGGTAGGAAAAGACCATCGCTCGTCCCCGACCACCACTCATAAGGAAGACAATCAAAAAATAAATCATGCTCCGACTTCATCACATAACGGTTCACCATACGTGCATGCTACGGGAATCACAAACCTTAACACAAGTATTTCTACCAATCCACAATTACCCACTAGCATGACTCTAATACCACCATCTTTATATCGCAAAACTATTGCAAGGAATCAAACATATCATATTCAATGATCTACAAGTTTTATGTAGGATTTTATGTCTAACCATGTGAATGACCAATTCCTGCCAACTCTCTAAATGTATATAAGTGAAGCAAGAGAGTTTAATTCTTTCTACAAAAGATATGCCCACTCTCTAACAAATATAAGTGAAGCAAAAGAGGATTCTACAAATGGCAGTTTTCTATGTGTAGAGAAACAGGCAATCCAAACTTCAAATGATATAAGTGAAGCACATGAAGCATTCTATAAAGCCATACTAAAAAGATATAAGTGAAGTGCAAAGAGAATTCTATAAATCAACCAAGGACTATCTCATATCAGCATGGTGAATTATTAAAATAAAAATAAAAAGCACACGACACTCCAAGATTTACGCATATCATGTGACGAATAAAAATATAGCTCCAAGTAAAATTACCGATGATCGTTAGAAGAAAGAGGGGATGCCTTCCGGGGCATCCCCAAGCTTAATTGCTTGGGAGTCCTGGAATATTACCTTGGGTTGCCTCGGGCACCCCCAATCTTGGGCTCTTGCCACTCCTTATTCCTTCATCCATCGTGATCTTACCCAAAACTTGAAAACTTCAATCACACAGAACTTAAAAAAAACCGTGAGATCCGTTAGTATAATAAAACAAATCACCACTTCAAGTACTGTTGAAAACTCATTCATATTTTATTTTTTCATTGTAGCTACTATATTATAACTTCTCTATGGCTTATACCACCGATAAAATCGATAGTTTCATCAAAACTAGCAAAACAATGCATCAAAAACAGAATCTGTCTTAAGCAGGACAGTTTGTAGTAATCTGAACGTCAACCATACTTTTGTAACTCCAAAAATTCTGAAAAATTAGGAAAAATTAAAAAAATTGTATATAAGTATTATGCAAAAAGTTTCAGAAGATTTCGAATTTCCAGTAAAAAATGTAAAATCACGCACTACAGCCAAAGTTTATGTTTTTGCACCGCACAAACCAAACAGGCAATCTAATTATCATAAAGGCAAATCTTGGCACATTATTTCTATACTAAAATGGAATTGTACAAGGGGATAATTATTTTTGTGAGAATATTCAAGAAAAATTATACATTGTTTCCATGAGCATGAACACAAGTGTTCAAGGTCGACCCTCACTCTCCAATGCATAACTTCCAATGCTTCTCTTTTGTGAAAAAGTTTTAAGTTCCCCTCTATATTTTTGTTTTTAAACTTTATAAAAGCACTCAACAGAAATAAATGACTCTCTAAAACTTCTGGATTGTCTCCCTGGCAGCGCTTTCTTTAAAGCCATTAAGCTAGGCATAAGGTGCTCAAGTAATGGGTCCGCCTGGATCCCAAGGTATATCAAAGCCACTTTTAATTAACAATGATTTGGCATTTAGTAATGAGCACAAAGAAACATAAATCATGCAATGAAGAAGTCTAACTCTCTTCCTATGCATCGGCATGTCATACAAGAACAATTCATGCACATCAAGTAAAGGCCAATACATAGCATAAGTAGTTTCTTGCAATTTTATCGTGTTGGAAACATAGAGAGGTGGAGATGTAGTTCCTCTCTCATAATAATTGCAAGTAGGAGCAGAAAGCACATGCATATTACATTCATCAAAATTATCACGTGCAACGGTAAAAGGCAACCCATAAATATAATCATTAATAAGAACAAACTTCTCTGATATTGTGTTGTTTGGAGAATTCAAAAAGATAATAGGACTATCACGTATGGGTGCAATAGAAACAATTTCATTCTTAACATAAGGAACTATAGCAAGTTCATCTCCATAAGCATAATTCATATTGGCATCTTGGCCACAAGCATAGCAATTATCAAGTTCATCAAAAAGGGATATTTCAAATGAATCAACGGGATCATAGCAATTATCATAGCATTCATCCTTCTGTAAGAACGAAGGGACATTAAACAATGTATGAGTTGGAGGGTAACTCTCATTAGAAGGTGGGCCCGGGTAGCTAATCCGCTCTTCCTGCTTTTGTTCTTCACTCTCCTCCTCATCTTTTTCATCTAATGAGCTCACAATTTCAGCAATTTCTTCTTCCATAGTTTCCTGCAAATTTTTAGTATCCTCTTGACAGCGGAGGAGTCCTCAATATATGCATCAATATCTGTATTTTATTCATAATTCTCATAACAATATTTAAGTGTAGCAAAATTTTCAGGTCTGTAAACAACATCATAAAGATTTTCACACTTTTTAAACAAAGATTCAATTTCATAAGCACCCTTAAAAGCAACAAATTCTTCTATTCGTTCCACATCATAGTAATCATATATACCATTAGCATAAGAAGCTAAGGTTTCATTATCATTAAATTTGCATGAAAAGGAAAGGTGTGGAGCCTTCATCCTAGAGCAACAAGTATAATCATATCTCAAGCATAGTTGCCGAGCATACCAATGCAATATACGAATTTGATCCCATAATAGTTTCCCTTTTTGAGTCAAGCGATAATCCCTAAAGTATTCACATTGATCCAACGTGTCTCCCATCATATAATTGAATGGGGTTTTCTCTGGATTATTAAAGTAGTGCATAATATCTTTCACATAATGAGCATCGAGGGTTTTAGGAGGTTCCCCATCTCCATGAGTAGCAAGTATACCTATTTTTTGGTATTTCATGTTCCATATCGATAATTAAAGATAGATAACAACTTAGAACAACAAATAAAATCTACTTAGTGATAAAGCAAACAAGCACACACGAGAATATTCACCCCACGCTATTTGTTCCTCGGCAACGGCGCCAGAAAAAGGTCTTGATAACCCACAAGTATAGGGAATCAATTGTAGCCTCTTTCGATAAGTAAGAGTGTCAAACCCAACGAGGAGCTAAAGGTAGAACAAATATTCCCTCAAGTTCTATCGACCACCGATACAACTCTACGCATGCTTAACGTTTGCTTTACCTAGAACAAGTATGAAACTAGAAGTACTTTGTATGTGTTGTCGGATAGGTTTGCAAGATAATAAAGAGCACGTAAATAAAAACTAGGGGCTGTTTAGATAAAGACACAACTAATTTAGTTTTAGTAGAGAGCTTTTTGTCACAAGAAAGTTATTTGTCCCTAGGCAATCGATAACTAGACCGGTAATCATTAGTGCAATTTTATACGAGGGAGAGGCATAAGCTAACATACTTTCTCTTCTTGGATCATATGCACTTATGATTGGAACTCTAGCAAGCATCCGCAACTACTAAAGATCATTAAGGTAAAACCCAAACATAGCATTAAAGTATCAAGTCCTCTTTATTCCCATACGCCATAACCCACTCGTCCATGTTTGTGTTTCTATCACTCACACTACTGGAGGTTGCTGCTAACGCGACACTACGATTAGACACCCTTCGAATCACAAACGGTGGTGTATAATAACCATCAAAAAAGGTGCAAAACGTTTGCGATGGAGGATGCATCAAACACGGTTCAGATTTTAGTTGCGTGTGCGATGCAGGGCATACAGTTCAGCTAAATTAACTGTTTGTGATGAGGAGGAACAAAATAAACGAGCAGCCAGATGAAGGTGTGTGTGATATACAGCATACGGTTCACTCGGATGAACTGTTTGTGATTAGGCAACACAAAAGAAACAGGCAGCCAGATGAAGGTGTGTGCGATATACGGCATGCGGTTCACTCGGATGAACTATTTGCATTGAGACAAGAGAACAGAAATGGTTCAATATAACAAGATGTGTGTGATATGCCGCAAACAGGTCTGTAATCATAAATGTGTGCAAAGACCGAAAATAACACAGACGATTGCTTCTAATTCATCCGTTTGGGATTGCTGAATTCATCACTGATAGGTTCCCTAGTGTGGTCCGTGTTCATCTGATCATCATCTACTTCTTATGCTAGCTCGATGTTCCTTCTATGCTAAGTTTCCATTAATTGATGGCGTTTTATGAACACGCCACCATTTCCCGTCACCCAACGATATTGCGCATAGGTAGCGCGCGGCGCACGGAGGCGACAAGCGCAGCCTATAGCACATCCACCTTTTCCAAGCATGCCAACCCACCAAAGCGCCGCCTCTGCCATCAACCTCGTCGACGAGGAAAACAAGCAGGCGCCACAGCCCGTCGAGGCCGAGGCGCTCCCCGACAACGCGATGGATGACACCGTGATGCGTATCATAGCCAGGATTGAGAAGACCTTTGGCGCATGGCAGTTGAGCGCCACAGATCAAGATAGGCATGTCAGCGCCAACAGGCTGCAGCTCGCTGCACAACATGATCGATGGCGCGCCGCAGAGCAAGCTAGGCGCGTCCGCGCCGATAGGCTGCAGCTCGCCGCACAACAAGACCGTTGGAGCGCCGCAGAGCGAGAGGCGCGGCACGCCACACAGCAAGAGCGGATCCATCGGCGCTTGCCTGCTGTCGACACGGCGTCACAGCTGGGTACACGTCCCGTCAGTACCCCCATTCCTCGCCAGGAGTGGGCAGAGGCCCTCGGCGCCGTACTTGCACCAGAGGCCGGCCGCGCCGTACTTGCACCGGACGGCACTATGCCATTCACATGGGTGCCGTCGTTCGCCTTGTCCGCGGCCCGCTGGATGCCAACGCGCTGGTCCGTAGGCTCGACCGCCTCCTTGGCCCAGGTGTCCACCTGGGCGCAGTCGAGGAACATGGCCATCGCATCCTCGAGCTGGTGATCTCCGATGAAATAGCCAACTTGGAGCTTGATAATCCCCAAGTGCAGGGAATCATCGTAGCAATTCCCAAAGGTGGAAGTGATAAGTATGGAGTGTCGAACCCACAAGGAGCTAAAGGTAAGATCAATATTCTCTCCAGTCCTATCTGCCACTGATACGACTCTACATACACCGAAAGTTTGCGTCCAACTAGAAACGAGAAATAAAATTACGTTGTGGGTATGAAGAGGATAACTTTGCATGGTATCGGAGAGATAAAATATAAAAGTAGGTGATGTTATCATAAAGTTAGAATATATTACTAAATATTATAAATAGCGAGTGTGGAATAATGGTGGATCAGTGTGCGGAATTTTCTTAGGCAATTGTTAACAAGATCGGTAGTCGTCATTGCAAATTCATATGAGGGAGAGGCATAAGCTAACATACTTTCTCTTCTTGGATCATATGCACTTATGATTGGAACTCTAGGAAGCATCCTCAACTACTAAAGATCATTAAGGTAAAACTCAACCATAGCATTAAAGCATCAAGTCCCCTTTATCCCATACGCAACAACCCCCTTACTCGGGTTTATGCTTCTGTCACTCAAGCAACCCACTATAAGCGAATCATGAACATATTGCAACACCCTACAGCGGGAATCCCTCACGCTTGCACGAGACGGAGGGCACAATAGGACAGCACCAAAATAAAACATACAACTCATACTAATCTAGATCATCAATCAACCCAAAGACAAGGGATATCTACTCAAAACATCATAGGACGGCAACACATCATTGGATCATAATATGTGGCATAAAGCACCATGTTCAAGTAGGGATTACAGCGGGGTGCGGGTAAGTGGACCGCGTAAAAGAGATGAGGATGGTGATGATGATGGTGATGTTGATGAAGACGATCACCGCGGCGATGATTCCCCTCCCGATGGCACTCTGGCGCCGCCGAGAGAGAGGAGAAGAGGTTCTCCCCCTTGTGCTTCCTCCTCCATGGCCTCCCCCTGGATGGGGAGTGGTTCTCCCTCTGGTCCTTGGCCTTCATGGTGATGATGTCCCCTCCGAAATCCTCCTCCATAGCCTCTGGTGATGATGGCCCCCTCCGGCAGGGTGCCAGAGAGGGCCTAGATTGATTTCTCGTGGCTACAGAGGCTTGTGGCGGCGGAACTTCAGATCTAGGTTAATTTCTGGAGGTTTCTGTATATATAAGAGGTTTTGGCGTCGAGAACAAGTCAGGGGGGTCTCCGGGCTGTCCACGAGGTAGGGGGCATGCCCAGGGGGTGGGCGCGCCTCCCACCCTCGTGGGCAGCCCGGGACTCTTCTGGCCCAACTCTTTTACTCCATGGCCTTCTTCTGGTCCAAAAATAATCTCCGTCAAGTTTCAGGTCAATTGGACTCCGTTTGGTTTTCCTTTTCTGCGATACTCTAAAACAAGGAAAAAACAGAAACTGGAACTGGGCTCTAGGTTAATAAGTTAGTCCCAAAAACCATATAAAATAGCATATAAATGCATATAAAACATCCAAGGTTGATAATATAATAGCATGAATACTTCATAAATTATAGATACGTTGGAGACGTATCAGAGCTCGAGATCACGCTCCAGATGTATCGCGAGCGTGTCGACCGCTTGGACGAACGCCTGCACGAGTTCAGGCAGAGCTAAGAGCTACTGTAGGCAAGGGATGGTGGTCATGGTCTCATGGACGCATTTTATTTTGGAAAGTCATTTCGACGTGGATAGCTATGTATTCACAGCAAACATAGTATTGCTCTGTTTCAATGTGTGTACTCTGTTTTTCATTTTTATATGTTCTGTTTGAATGTGTGTATATACGCTTTCCATTTTGTATATGTGGATGATAACAGCTAGATTCAAATTAGTATACAAAAACAGATAGAAAATGGAATTCATAATATATATATATATATTGATTGTTCATTAGTTCATCACATAATATATATAATATCATCACATATATATACGTGATGATACTTAACAACTAGGTACAATGCATAAAATTGAAAACAAACAATACTAAAACTAATAATCCCTCCTGGGGTCAGTATTCCCACAGCTCCTCGCCAGCAGCTCCCTGGTGCGCGGCGTCTTCCCGGTGCGGCGGCAGTACTCCGCCTCCTCCGCCTCGCAGTGCTTGACGTAATGATCTGCCTCTTGCTGGCGGATGCGTGCGGATGATCTTGCCATTTTGTTGGGCCCCCACCAGAGCTCCTCGTCGGTGGCACGCTGGAGCTTATTGGCCCACCTCCACACAGCGACGAGGCGCCCAGCGCCCATGACCTTCCTCGCGAAGTACCCGTCTTCGTATACCTCCTCGGCACGATGACGCACCTGCCCCCAAAGCTCCGCCGCTGCCTTTTCCAGGCGGCATCACGGGCTTCATAGGCAGCCTGGTACCTGGCTTCCTCCTCCGCCATCTCCTTCTTGAATGCCACTTGCCTGGCTTTCTCAGCCGGCGGCAGCGACTTCCACAGACAAAGATTGTACTGGCCCCAAAACCAATCCAAAGTTGGGGGGTCCAGAGCAACCTCGTTAGGCGGTGCGTAGGGGTCCTCGTCGCTGCTAATCGAGTGAGCATCCTCGGGGGGCGGCGACTCCTCGTTGGCGCGTGGGCAGACCGGCGGTGCCATAGCAGAGATTTGAGAGAGAGAGAAAGAGAGGGCGAGCGAGGGGAGGATGTAGATGAGAATGCAGGCGGATAATGTGAGCAAGGTAGTATTTATTGGCAGCCGGAATCTAGATCGACGGGGACAGTACACACGCCGGTCGCCAGAATTTCCGAGTACTATAGTTTGAATTACACACGATTCCCGTAGCAAAATCCGTGTGTGAACATAATAGCCAAAATTCGTGTGTGAATATAATAGCTGACGGTTTCCAATGCAGAATCATGTCTGATTAATGATCCTCGCCACTCACCTACCAAACCTCGAGCCGCGAGATAGAGTGCCCATCGTGTGGGGACCGGTTGTCTTGCCAGATCTTTACATTTTCTTTTTTGAACAGCAGATATGTACATCATCTGATGATTTTTTAACTCGCACACAAGTACACAAAAATATGATTATTCAGACCGTTATGGTTAGGCGTTCCATGTAGATGTAGTTCAAATTTGAATTATAGTCATTAAATGGTTATAAAATCACTTAAATGTCTTTAAAAGGTCAAATGACCCCCGAAATTTTCCAAATTTTCACATGACAGTTGTATTAGTGCACGTTAAAAGAAAAAAATTGAAGGCCGTAAGAGGAAGCTATCTCCTGTTCGTTATCAAATATGCATTGTTCCCTCTCGGAACCATGAACCTTCTAGTGAGTTGCTCTGGTTTGTGAGGGGTGTGTGTCCAAACTTTCGTCAAACAGGCCAATTTTTTACCACATCATCTTGGTGGCATGCCATTAAATCAAGCAAGGTTTCATGGTTTTCTGATCATTTTTTTATTTTTTTTGAATTAAAATGACATGGCACTCCATGCATACGTATGCATGTGTCCATATCGTGAGACCAATATGTTTTAAAATTCCTTCTGATTGACTGCACATGGAATTAACTCGCACACAAGTACACAAAAATATGATTTTTCAAACTGTTTTGCTTAGGCGTTGCATGTAGATGTAGTTCAAATTTGAATTATGGTCATTAACGAAGGAAATGTGCCCTAGAGGCAATAATAAAGTTATTATTTATTTCCTTATATCATGATAAATGTTTATTATTCATGCTAGAATTGTATTAACCGGAAACATAATACATGTGTGAATACATAGACGAACAGAGGGTCACTAGTATGCCTGTACCTGACTAGCTCGTTGATCAAAGATGGTTATGTTTCCTAACCATAGACATGAGTTGTCATTTGATAAACAGGATCACATCATTAGGAGAATGATGTGATTAACTTGACCCATTCTGTTAGCTTAGCATTTGATCGTTTAGTTTACTGTTGTTGCTTTCTTCATGACTTATACATGTTCCTATGACTATGAGATTATGCAACTCTCGATTACCAGAGGAACACTTTGTGTGCTACCAAACGTCACAACATAACTGGGTGATTATAAAGGTGCTCTACAGGTGTCCCTGATGATACTTGTTGAGTTGGCATAAATCAAGATTAGGATTTGTCACTCGGATTGTCGGAGAGGTATCTCTGGGCCCTCTCGGTAATGCACATCACTATAAGCCTTGCAAGCAATGTAACTAATGAGTTAGTTGCAGGATGATGCATTACGGAACGAGTAAAGAGACTTGTCGGTAACGAGATTGAACTAGGTATTGAGATACCGACGATCGAATCTCGGGCAAGTAACATACAGATGACAAAGGGAACAACGTATTTTGTTATGCGGTTTGACCGATAAAGATCTTCGTAGAATATGTAGGAGCCAATATGAACATCCAGATTCCGCTATTGGTTATTGACCGGAGACGTGTCTCGGTCATGTATACATAGTTCTCTAACCCGTAGGGTCCGCACGCTTAACGTTCGATGACGATCGGTATTATGAGTTTATGTGATTTGATGTACCAAAGGTAGTTCGGAGTCCCGAATGAGATCGGGGACATGATGAGGAGTCTCGAAATGGTCGAGACGTAAAGATCGATATATTGGACGACTATATTCGGACATCAGAAAGGTTCCGAGTGATTCGGGTATTTTTCGGGGTACCGGGGACTTACGGGAATACGAGGAAGAAGTAATGGGCCTCATGGTCCAAGTGGTGGAAGAGAGGAGGCAGGGCGCGTGGCCCCCCTAGCCCAAACCGAATTGGACTAGGGGGCGGCCCCCCTTTCCTTCTTTTCCTCCATCTCCTTCCTTCTCCCTCTCCTCCTTCCTTTCCTCCTCCTAGTAGGAGTAGGAAGAAAGGGGAGTCCTACTCCTACTAGGAGGAGGACTCCTCCTCCTGGCGCGCCTCCCCCCTTGCTCCTTTATATACGGGGGCAAGGGGGCACCCTAGAACACACAAGTTGATCTGTTGATCTCTCCCAGCCGTGTGTGGTGCCCCCCTCCACCATAATCCACCTCGATCATATCGTAGCGGTGCTTAGGCGAAGCCCTGTGTCGGTAGCATCATCATCACCGTCATCGAGCTGAACGTGTGCTGAACTCGGAGGTGCCATGTGTTCGGTACTTGGATCGGTCGAATCATGAAGACATACGGCTACATTAACCGCGTTGTGCTAACGCTTCCGCTTTCGGTCTACGAGGGTACGTGGATACACTCTCCCCTCTCGTTGCTATGCATCACCATGATCTTGTGTGTCTGTAGAAATTTTTTTGAAATTACTACGTTCCCTAATAGTGGTATCAGAGCCAGGTTTATACGTAGATGTTATATGCACGAGTAGAAAACAAGTGAGTTGTGGGTGATACAAGTCATACTGCTTACCAGCATGTCATACTTTGGTTCGGTGGTATTCTTGGATGAAGCGGCTCGGACCGACATTACGCGTACGCTTACGTGAGACTGGTTCTACCGACGTGCTTTGCACACAGGTGGCTGGCGGGTGTCAGTTTCTCCAACTTTGGTTGAACCGAGTGTGGCTACGCCCGGTCCTTGTTGAAGGTTAAAACGGCACTAACTTGATGAAATATCGTTGTGGTTTGATGCATAGGTAAGAACGGTTCTTGCTTAGCCTGTAGCAGCCACGTAAAACTTGCAACAACAAAGTAGAGGACGTCTAACTTGTTTTTGCAGGGCATATTGTGATGTGATATGGTCAAGACGTGATGAGATATAAATTGTTGTATGAGATGATCATGTTTTGTTGAAGTTATCGGCAACTGGCAGGAGCCTTATGGTTGTCTCTTTATTGCATAAGATGCAAGCGCCAAATAATTGCTTTACTTTATCGCTATGCGATAGCAATAGTTTCAAGAGCAATAGTTGGCGAGACGACCATATGATGACACGTTGATAGAGATCAAGATGATGGAGATCATGGTGTCATGCCGGTGACGATAGAGATCATGACGGTACTTTGGAGATGGAGATCAAAGGCGCAAGATGATCATGGCCATATCATGTCACATATTTTGATTGCATGTGATGTTTATCCTTTATGCATCTTATTTTGCTTAGTTCGACGGTAGCATTTTAAGATGATCTCTCACTAAATTTCAAGGTATAAGTGTTCTCCCTGAGTATGCACCGTTGCGACAGTTCGTCATGCCGAGACACCACGTGATGATCGGGTGTGATAAGCTCTACGTTCACATACAACGGGTGCAAGCCAGTTTTGCACACGCGGAATACTCGGGTTAAACTTGATGAGCCTAGCATATGCAGATATGGCCTCGGAACACTGGAGACCGAAAGGTCGAGCGTGAATCATATAGTAGATATGATCAACATAGTGATGTTCACCATTGAAAACTACTCCATCTCACGTGATGATCGGACATGGTTTAGTTGATTTGGATCACGTGATCATTTAGATGACTAGAGGGATATCTATCTAAGTGGGAGTTCTTAAGTAATATGATTAATTGAACTTAAATTTATCATGAACTTAGTCCTGATAGTATTTGCATATCTATGTTGTAGATTAATATCTTGCGATGTAGCTCCCCGTTTATTTTGATATGTTCCTAGAGAAAAACTAAGTTGAAAGATGTTAGTAGCAATGATGCGGATAGGATCCGTGATCTGAGGAATATCCTCATTGCTGCACAGAAGAATTATGTCCTTGATGCACCGCTAGGTGATGGACCTATTGCAGGAGTAGATACAGACGTTATGAAAGTTTTAAAAAGCTCAGTATGATGACTACTTGATAGTTTAGTGCACCATGCTTTACGGCTTAGAATCGGGGACTCGAATATGTTTTGAACTCCACGGAGCATATGAGATGTTCCAAGAGTTGAAATTAGTATTTCATACTCATGCCCATGTCGAAAGGTATGAGACCTTTGACAAGCACTTTGCCTACAAGATGGAGGAGAATAGCTGAGCTTGTGAGCATGTGCTCAGAATGTCCGAGTACTACAATCACTTGAATCAAGTGGGAGTTAATCTTCCAGATAAGATAGTGATTGACAGAATTCTCTAGTCACTATCACCAAGTTACTGGAACTTCGTGATGAACTATAATATGCAAGGGATAACAGAAACGATTCCCAAGCTCTTCGTGATGCTGAAATCGACGAAGGTAGAAATCAAGAAAAGCATCAAGTGTTGATGGTTGACAAGACCACTAGTTTCAATAAAAGGGCAAACGGAAGAAGGGGAACTTCAAGAAGAACGGCGAGCAAGTTGCTGCTCAAGTGAAGAATCCCAAGTCTAGACCTAAACCTGAGACTAAGTGCTTCTACTGCAAAGGGACTGGTCACTGGAAGCAGAACTGCCCCAAGTATTTGGCCGCTAAGAAGGATGGCAATGTAAATAAAGGTATATTTGATATACATGTTATTGATGTGTACTTTACTAGTGTTTATAGCAACCCCTCAGTATTTGATACTAGTTCAGTTGCTGAGATTAGTAACTCGAAATGGGACTTGCATAATGAACAGAGACTAGTTAAGGGTGAAGTGACAATGTGTGTTGGAAGTGGTTCCAAGATTGATATGATCATCATCGTACACTCCCTATACTTTCGGGATTAGTGTTGAACCTAAATAAATGTTATTTGGTGTTTGTGTTAAGCATGAATATGATTTGCTCATGTTTATTGCAATACGATTATTCATTTAAAGTCAAAGAATAATTGTTGTTCTGCTTACATGAATAAAACCTTCAATGGTCATACACCCAAGGTGAATGGTTTATTGAATCTCGATCGTAGTGATACACATATTCATAATATTGAAGCCAAAAAGATGAAAAGTTAATAATGATAGTGCAACTTATTTGTGGCACTGCCGTTTAGGTCATATTGGTGTAAAGCGCATGAAGAAAATCCATGCTGATGGGCTTTTGGAATCACTTGATTATGTATCAGTTGATGCTTGCGAACCATGCCTCATGGGCAAGATGACTAAGACTCCGTTCTCCAGAACATTGGAGCGAGCAACAGACTTGTTGGAAATAATACGTACTGATGTATGCAGTCCGATGACTGTTGAGGCTCGCGGAGGGTATCGTTATTTTCTGACCTTCATAGATGATTTGAGTAAGATATGGGTATCTTCTTGATGAAACATAAATCTGAAACATTTGAAAAGTTCAAATAATTTCAGAGTGAAGTGGAAAATCATCGTAACAAGAAAACAAAGTTTCTATGATCTGATCGTGGAGGAGAATATTCGAGTTATGAGTTTGGTCTTCATTTGAAACAATGCGGAATAGTTTCTCAACTCACGCCACCTGGAACACCACAGCGTAATGGTGTGTCCGAGCATCGTAACCGTACTTTATTAGATATGGTGCAATCTATGATGTCTCTTACCGATTTACCACTATCATTTTGGGGTTATGCATTAGAGACAGCTGCATTCACTTTTTTTTACCGTGAACAGTAGGGGAACCCCCTACTATGAAAGAATGAAATTAATAATGGTGGTAAGTTACATGGTTTTACTTTACATCTCCATTTTCCCTTTGGGAAAAGGTCAAAAGGCTACTCTAATGAAGGCAAGACAAGAGTAGAGGGATGAGATGTTTGTGCTTCTCCTTGACCCTATAGGTTAGGAGTGAAAAATCAGACTTGAGTCTGTTAAGCCAAGCTAGACGGGATGGAGCAATCCCCCTAAAGTGTTTGTTGTTGCATTCCTTCCATATGCTCCACGCTGCCAATAGGAAAACTTCCATGAACAGTGGCCTTCCCCAAGCTTGTTTTGCCATTGAAACCTTGTCTAGTCTTGTCCTCCCCTGGTGCCAACCAATTCCAAGCGTGGACCAACATTGTGTGCTGATGTGACAATCAAAGAACAAATGTTCCAGAGTTTCTTCTATGTGCTGTCCACAAAGTATGCAGTCATGATTATGCCCAATGTTGTAGCGTCGCCGCTTGAGCATGTTCCTTGTGTTTAAGCGGTCAGATAGTAGTAGCCAGCTGAAAACTTTGATCTTCATGGTTGATTTGGATTTCCATAGCCAGTGAAATACTTAATGTCCTTGGATATCTCTGAAGCAGAAAGTATAATATTTGTGAGTGGTATATTCTTTGTCTCCCCAAGTATATGTCTAGATATCATTGCGTAGCTCTGCATTCGTCAGAACAATTTCTCTGGTGTCCATCTGGATTTTCCTTACTTCATCAAGTGCTTGTGGAGAGAGGGGAAGATGAAACGCTTTCTGGAGTGATGTGATGGCCAAGAAATCCTTAACCGAGATGTCCTCGTCATTGGCATATGAAAAAGCACGTGCGTACACCTCGGATAGGATGTTATCACACCAATCATCCTTCCAGAATAGGATTGTGGTACCAGTGACTACTTGGACCTTTGTGATTCCCCGAAAGACTGGCATGAGTTTAGTTACATCCCTCCACCAGAATGAGCTGCAAGAGTCTGATGCATGTGGGATCCGTCCGTCATAATATGTGTCTTTAATAAGCTGAACCCAGGGCACGTCCTAGTTGTTATAAAATTTATGAAGGAATTTGAGCAGCAATGCATCTCCTTGAATACGAAGGTCAATGATTCCCAATCCTCCACTTGTTTTGGGTTTGCACACCATGTCCCAAGATGCCAAGGAATTACATTTGTCGCCTTGGTCAGTTTTTTTGGTCCAAAGGCATTTTCGTCGAATCTTGTCCAGCAACTCAATGATTTTGGTTGGCAAGCGCAAAGTGCATAGTGCGAAGATGGCTAGAGAGGTGATCACCGAGTTGAGAAGTGAAAGCTTTCCTCTGTAGGAGATCATATTGAGAGTTGCAGATAACCATCTTTCTACCATGCATACTAGAGGCGTCAGGTCTTGAACGGTGGGCCTTGTTGTTCCCAGTGGCAGCCCGAGATATGTAAACGACATTTTTCCTATGACACATCCAAAGATACGCGCCATCTGATCACAGCGGTCTGCGGCACAGTTGATAGGAATGATTGTTGACTTATGGAAGTTTATTTTCAGTCCAACAGAGGTGGCATAATAAGTTAAGATGTTTTTCAGAACCAAAGCTTGTTGGGGGCAAGCTGGTAACACTAGGATGGTGTCATCAGCGTATTGTATTACCGGATAGTCTGACTGGTTGCGTGCTAGGAAACGCAACTGAATTTCATTACGAGCAAAAGCATCATTAATGACCGCTTGGAGGAGATCAGCTGCGAGGACAAAGGGAAGCGGGGACAGCGGATCTCCTTGTCTCACCCTGCACTTACAGTGGAATTGTCGTCCCGGGGTGCCATTAAGGAGGACAGAAGATTTCCCAGAAGAGAAAATGCATCACATCCAATTCAACCATTTTTCATTGAATCCCATACTTGCCATAATTTTAATCATTGCTTCATGTTCAATGGTATCAAATGCCTTCAGAAGGTCTAATTTGAGAAGGATGACTTCCTTTTTTGATGATTGACATTGTTAAATATATTCATATGCCCAAGCGAGGCAGTCTTGAATGGATCTACCCTTGAGAAACCCGTATTGGTTGCGATGTATTATCTTTAAGATCACTTTTTGCAAACAGTTGCCCAAGATTTTTGTGACCACTTTCAGACAGCAGTTAAGTAAAGTAATCGGTCGGAAATCATTAACTGAGGCTGGAGAATTTATCTTAGGGATTAGAGTAATGAAACCATCATTAATACTCTCCAGATTGAGACCGCCCTCATGGAATTGGTTGCAGAGCCGGTAAAAGTCCTCTTTGATGATGGGCCAGCAACGTTTCAAAAAAACTCCGGTGAAACCATCCGGACCAGGTGCACGGTCCGCTGGCATTTCTATAATAACCTGATCAATCTCGTCATGTGTGAACGGGAGGGTAAGTTGGTCAAGACCCTCATATTTCTTAATGATACGGGACAGGTCAAATTTCATGTTGTGGGGTTCGGCGGTGCCAATTCTTTCTTTGAAGGTTTCAAATATGACTGATTCTTTGCCAGTGTGATCATCAACAATGTCCCCATTGGTTGCTGCATTCACGTTAAATAGGGCACCATCTAAATCCGTTGAGACGACGCCATATGAACTGTGGTTTGGCAAGAAACCAAAGTTGTCGTTTCTTAAAGTTTGGGGTTCCAATGCTTATGTGAAAAGATTTCATCCTGATAAGCTCAAACCCAAATCGGAGAAATGTGTCTTCATAGGATACCCAAAGGAGAGAGTTGGGTACACCTTCTATCACAGATCCGAAGGCAAGACATTGGTTGCTAAGAATGGATCCTTTCTAGAGAAGGAGTTTCTCTTGAAAGAAGTGAGTGGGAGGAAAGTAGAACTTGATGAGGTAACTGTACCTCCTCCCTTATTGGAAAGTAGTTCATCACAGAAATCTGTTCCTGTGACTCCTACACCAATTAGTGAGGAAGCTAATGATGATGATCATGTAACTTCAAATCAAGCTGCTACCGAACCTCGTAGGTGAACCAGAGTGAGATCCGCACCAGAGTGGTACGGTGATCCTGTTCTGGATGTCATGTTACTTGACCATGACGAACCTACGAACTATGAGGAAGCGATGATGAGCCCAGATTCCGCGAAATGGCTTGAGGCCATGAAATCTGAGATGAGATCCATGTATGAGAACAAAGTATGGACTTTGATTGACTTGCCCGATGATCGGTGAGTCATTAAGAATAAATGGATCTTCAAGAGGAAGACGGACGCTAATAGTAGTGTTATTATCTACAAAACTCGAATTGTCAAAAAATGTTTTCGACAAGTTCAAGGTGTTGACTACGATGAGATTTTCTCACTCATATCGATGCTTAAAAGTCTGTCTGAATCATGTTAGCAGTTGCTGCATTTTATGAAATCTGGCAAATGGATGTCAAAACTGTATTCCTTCATGGATTTCATAAAGAAGAGTTGTACATGATGCAACCAGAAGGTTTTTTCGATCCTAAAAGGTGCTAACAAAGTGAGCAAGCTCCAGCGATCCATCTATGGACTAGTGCAAGCATCTCGGAGTTGGAATATATGCTTTGATAAAGTGATCAAAGCATATGGTTTTATACAGACTTGCGGTGAAGCCTGTATTTACAAGAAAGTGAGTGGGAGCACTACATCATTTCTGATAAGTATATGTGAATGACATATTGTTGATCGGAAATAATGTAGAATTTTCTGGAAAGCATAAAGGAGTGTTTGAAAAGAGTTTTTCAAAGAAAGACCTCAATAAAGCTGCTTACACATTGAGCATCAAGATCTATAGAGATAGATCAAGACGCTTGATAAGTTTTTTCAATGAGTACATACCTTGACAAGATTTTGAAGTAGTTCAAAATGAAACAGTCAAAGAAGGAGTTCTTGCCTGTGTTGCAAGGTGTGAAGTTGGGTAAAGACTCAAAACCCTACCACATCAGAAAATAGAAAGAGAATGAAAAGTCATTCTCTATACCTCGGTCATAGGTTCTATAAAGTATGCTATGCTATTTACCAGTCCTATTGTATACCTTAGCATCATTCTGGCAAGGGAGTACAATAGTGATCTAGGAGTAGATCACTGGACAGCGGTCAAAATTATCCTTAGAGGACTAAGGAAATATTTCTCGGTTATGGAGGTGATAAAGGAGTTCATCATAAAGAGTTACGTCGATGCAAGCTTTTTTCATCGGTCTAGATGACTCTAAGTCTCGATCTAGATACATATTGAAAGTGGGAGCAATTAGCTAGAGTAGCTATGTGCAAAGCATTGTAGACATAGAAAATTTGCAAAATACATACGGCTCTGAATGTGACAGACCTGTTGACTAAATTTCTCTCACAAGCAGAACATCATCACTCTTTGCGTGTTAATCACATAACGATGTGAACTAGATTATTGACTCTAGTAAACCCTTTGGGTGTTAGTCACATGGAGATGTGAACTAATCACATAAAGATGTGACCTAGATTATTGACTCTAGTGCAAGTGGGAGACTGAAGGAAATATGCCCTAGAGGCAATAATAAAGTTATTATTTATTTCCTTATATCATGATAAATGTTTATTATTCATGCTAGAATTGTATTAACCGGAAACATAATACATGTGTGAATACATAGACAAACAGAGTGTCACTAGCATGCCTCTACTTGACTAGCTCGTTGATCAAAGATGGTTATGTTTCCTAACCATAGACATGATTTGTCATTTGATAAACGGGATCACATCATTAGGAGAATGATGTCATTGACATGACCCATCCCGTTAGCTTAGCATTTGATCGTTTAGTTTACTGATGTTGCTTTCTTCATGACTTATACATGTTCCTATGACTATGAGATTATGCAACTCCCGATTACCGGAGGAACACTTTGTGTGCTACCAAACGTCACAACGTAACTGGGTGATTATAAAGGTGCTCTACAGGTGTCTCCGATGGTACTTGTTGAGTTGGCATAAATCAAGATTAGGATTTGTCACTCCGATTGTCGGAGAGGTATCTCTGGGCCCTCTCGGTAATGCACATCAGTATAAGCCTTGCAAGAAATGTAACTAATGAGTTAGTTGCAGGATGATGCATTACGGAACAAGTAAAGAGACTTGTCGGTAACGAGATTGAACTAGGTATTGAGATACCATCGAATCTCGGGCAAGTAACATACCGATGACAAAGGGAACAACGTATGTTGTTATGCAGTTTGAACGATAAAGATCTTCATAGAAAATGTAGGAGCCAATATGAACATCCAGGTTCCGCTATTTGTTATTAACCGGAGACGTGTCTCGGTCATGTCTACATAGTTCTCGAACCTGTAGGGTCCGCACGCTTAACATTCGGTGACGATCGGTATTATGAGTTTATGTGATTTGATGTAGCGAAGGTAGTTCGGAGTCCCGGATGAGACCGGGGACATTTCGAGGAGTCTCAAAATGGTCGAGACGTAAAGATCTATATATTGGATGACTATATTCGGACATCAGAAAGGTTCCGAGTGATTCGGGTATTTTTCGGGGTACCGGGTAGTTACGGGAATACAAGGAAGAAGTAATGGGCCTCATGGGCCATGTGGTGGAAGAGAGGAGGCATGGCGCCCCCCCCTAGCCCAAACCGAATTGGACTAGGGGGTCGGCCCCCCTTTCCTCCTTTTCCTCCCTCTCCTTCCTTCGTCCTCTGCTCCTTCCTTTTCTCTTCCTAGTAGGAGTAGGAAAGGGGAGTCCTACTCCTACTAGGAGGAGGATTCCTCCTCCTTGCACGCCCTATGAGGGTCGGCCGGCCTCCCCCCTTGTTCCTTTATATACGGGGGCAGGGGACACCCAGAACACACAAGTTGATCTCTCCCAGCCATGTGCGGTGCCCCCCTACACCATAATCCACCTCGATCATATCGTAGCGGTGCTTAGGTAAAGCCCTGCGTCGGTAGCATCATCATCACTGTCATCACGCCATCGTGCTGACGAAACTCTCCCGTGAATCTCTGTTGGATCGGAGTTCGTGGGACGTCATCGACTGAACATGTGCTGAACTCGGAGGTGCCGTGTGTTTGGTACTTGGATCGGTCGGATCGTGAAGACATACGACTACATCAACCGCGTTGTGCTAACGCTTCCGCTTTCAGTCTACGAGGGTACGTGGACACACTCTTCCCTCTCGTTGCTATGCATCACCATGATCCTGTGTGTGTGTATGTAGGATTTTTTTTTAAATTACTACATTCCCTAACAATTAAATGGTTGGAAAATCACTTAAATGTCTTTAAAAGGTCAAATGAACCCTGAAATTTTCCAAATTTTCAAATGACAATTGTATTAGTGCACGTTAGACGTATAAAAAAATTTGAAGGCCGTAAGAGGAAGCTATCTCCCATTCGTCATCAAACATGCATTGTTCCCTCTCAGAACCACGAACCTTCTAGTGAGTTGCTCCAGTTTGTGAGGGGTGTGTGTCCAAACTTTTGTCAAACATGCCAATTTCTTTACCACATCATCTTGGTGGCATGACATTACATCAACCAAGGTTTCATCTGTTTCTAATTTGTTTTGGAATTAAAATGCCATATCACTCCATGCATAATTGTGTCATAGCCGTTAGACCAATATGTTTGAAAATTCCTTCCAATTACTGCACATGGAATTAAATCGCACACAAGTACAGGAAATATGAGTTTTCAAACCGTTATGGTTAGCTGTTGCATGTACATGTTTCAATTACGGTCATTAAATGGCTAGAAAATCACTTAAATATCTTAAAAGGTTAGATGACCCCTGAAATTACAAAATTTGACATGACAGTTGTATTAGTACTACAAAATTTTTCGTTCATTTAAAACACCATCCGTTGCCACTTTACTCCAAATTCGTCTTTCACAGCTAATAAAAAATATCTACAATGTCATACATAGTTGTTTTCTAGGAACCGTTTGTGATGAAAATATCTGGTTCTATTTAAGTCTCCCTCCTTAAACTTCGCCAGCTCGTCTCCTCTAGTGTCGGCAACCCCGAATCCATGAATCCCAATCCCCATTCCCGCACCCCCTTCTTGCAAAGATGACACCGTGGAAACGCTTCGTGAAGGCCCGTACGATGGCCGTGTCCCCCCAGAGCGCCGCCGCCTGCGCTGAGAGCGCGGTCGCCTACGGCGAGAGTGCCGCCACATCCGCATTGAGCGCGGCTGCTTTCACTGAGAGGGCGTCTGCGACAGCCGATAGGGCAGATTCAGCAGCCGAGATGGCTGCAGCTGCTGCTACAACAGCGGCTACAAACGCCGAGAGCGCTCGAGCTATCGTCCGTGTCGCTGATGTCGCCCTAGCCCGGGTCAAGGCCATCCACACAAAGATCGAGGATGCATACTGATACGTCTCCAACGTATCTATAATTTATGAAGTATTCATGCTATTATATTATCAACCTTGGATGTTTTATATGCATATTTTATATGACTTTTGGGACTAACCTATTAACCTAGTGCCCAGTGCCAGTTTCTGTTTTTTCCTTGTTTTTGAGTTTTACAGAAAAAGAATACCAAACGGAGTCCAATTGACGTGCCAATTTTTGACAAATTTTATGGAACAAAAGAACACCCCAGAGTAAAAGAGTTGGTCCAGAAGAGTCTTGGGCCATCCACGAGGGTGGGGGCGCCCTCCCCACCCCCCGGGCGCGTGGGCCTACCTCGTGGACGACACAGACATATCCTTGATGTGAGACCGACGCCAAAAATTCCTATAAATACAGAAACCTCTAGAAAACAACCTAGATCGGAAGTTCCACCGCCGCAAGCCTCTGTAGCCACGAGAAATAAATCTAGGCCCTCTCTGGCAACCTGCCGGAGGGGGCCATCATCACCGGAGGGCATGGAGGAGGATCCTGGAGGGGCCATCATCATCATGAAGGCCAAGGACCAGAGGGAGAACCTCTCCCCATCCAGGGGGAGGCCATGGAGGAGGAAGCACAAGGGAGTGAACCTCTCATCCTCTCTCTCGGTGGCACCAGAGTGCCATCGGGAGGGGAATCATCGCCGCGGTGATCGTCTTCATCAACATCACCATCATCATCACCATCCTCATCTCTTTTACGAGGTCCACTCTCCCGCACCCCGCTGTAATCCCTACTTGAACATGGTGCTTTATGTCACATATTATGATCCAATGATGTGTTGCCATCCTATGATGTTTTGAGTAGATATCCTTTGTCTATGGGTTGATCGATGATCTAGATTGGTATGAGTTGTATGTTTTACTTTGGTGTTGTCCTATGGTGCCCTCCTTGTCGCGCAAGCGTGAGGGATTCCCGCTGTAGGGTGTTGCAATATGTCCATGGTTTTGTTATTGTCTGCGTAGCGTGAGTGACTGAAACACAAACACGGATAAGAGGGACATGGCGTATGGGAATAAAGGGGACATGATACTTTAATGCTATGGTTGGCTTTTACCTTAATGATCTTTAGTAGTTGCGGATGCTTGCTAGAGTTCCAATCATAAGTGCATATGATCCAAGAAGAGAAAGTATGTTAGCTTATGCCTCTCCCTCATATGAAACTGCAATAGTGATTACCGGTCTTGTTAACAATTGCCTAGGACAATTCCGCACACCGATCCACCATTATTCCACACTCGCTCTTTATAATATTTAGTAATATATTCTAACTTTATGATAACAGCACCTACTTTCATATTTTAGCTCTCCGATATCATGCAAAGTTATCCACTTCATACCCACAACATAGTTTTATTTCTCGTTGCTAGTTGGCAACAAACGTTCGGTGTACGTAGAGTCGTATCAGTGACAGATAGGGCTTGAGAGAATATTGATCTTACCTTTAGCTCCTTGTGGGTTCGACACTCCATACTTATCACTTACACCTTTGGAAATTGCTACGATGATTCCCTGCACTTGGGGATTATCAAGCTCTTTTCTGGTGCCGTTGCTGGGGAGCAATAGCGTGGGGTTGATATTCTTGTGTATGCTTGTTTGCTTTCTTCACTAAGTAGATTTTGTTTTTCCTTTTTTGTTTCTGTTTAGTTGTGGGTGAAACATACAATTTTTTTTAAAAGAATGAAAATACAAAAAAAAATACTTGCCTCACATGCCTAAAAAGTTTTTCAAAAAGAGAAGTGATTGGAAAGTTATGCATTGAAGAAGTGAGGGTCGACCTTGAGCACTTGTGTTCATGCTCACGGAAACAATGTAGAATTTTTCATGGAATTTTATATTTAAATAATTATCCCCTTATATATATATCCATTGTATTATAAAAATAATGTGCCAGGCTTTGGTTTTAGGATGATTAGATTGCTTGTTTGCTATGTGCAGAACAAAAACAGAAACTTTGGCTGTAGCGCGTGATTTTACATTTTTTACTGGAAAGTCAAATGGGTCTGAAACTTTTTGCACATTACTTATCTACAAATTTTTCAAATTTTAAAATTTATTTCATAATTTTTCGAGTTACAGAAGTTTACTAAACCTCCATATTACTACAGACTGTCCTGTTTTAGACAGATTCTGTTTTTCGTGTGTTGTTTGCTTATTTTGATGCATCTATGGCTAGTATCAGAGGGTATGAACCATAGAGAAGTTGGAATACAGTTGATATAGTCCTAATATTAAATTGGAATGAGTTTTAAACAGTACCTAAAGTTAGTGATTTGCTTTATTATACTAACGGATCTCACAAAGTTTTTGTTAAAGTTTTGTGTGGATGAAGTGTTCGAAGAACGAGGAGTTACCGATGTGAGAAGAATAAAGAGAGGCAAGATCTCAAGCTTGTGGATGCCCAAGGCACCCCAAGTAAATATTTCAAGGATACTCAAGCATCTAAGCTTGGGGATGCCCCGGTTGGCATCCCATCTTTCTTCTTCAACAATTATTGGTATACCTCGGCTGTTTTGTTCACATAATTTGTGTCCTTTGAGTTTTTGTTTTTCCTTTAAGAACCATGCTAATATGAGATATCCATTTTTTGATTTATATAATACTTCATGTGCTTCACTTATATCTTTTAAGTATGATCTTATAGAATTGCTCTGTGTGCTTCACTTACATCTTTTGAGTATGGTTTTATAGAATGCTTCGTGTGCTTCACTTATACATTTTGAGCTTGGATATTGGTTAGTCTATATTAATTGTAGAATGCTCCATGAACTTCACTTATATCTTTTGGAGTATGAATAATATTATCATCTAAAGTGGATTTAGAAGAAGTTTGCTCCCACTATTCCGAATGAGGAGAATTTTGCTTATGTGGAGAGTAGTAAAATTTCTATGCTCGTAGATCATGAAAAGAATGCTTTATGTGATGGTAATATTGTTGAACTCATTCATGATGCTACTGAAAATTATTATGAGGGAGGAATACATGCTTGTAGGAGTTGCAATAATATCAAGTTTCCTCTCTATGTGCTTAAAGTTTTGAAGTTATACTTGTTTTCCTTCCTATGTTGATTCTTGTTCCTATAAATTATGTGATCAGAAAATCCCTAGGCATAGGAAGTGGGTTAGGTTTGAATGTGCTAGTCATATTCTTCATGATGCTCTCTTTATGTTGCAATTCTTATCTTTTATGTGAGCATCAGTGAAATCATCATGCCTAGCTAAAAGGCATTAAAGAAAAGCGCTTGTTGGGAGACAACCCAGTATTTACCCTTACTGTTTTTGTGTGTTCTCATGATTAAGCTACTGTATTAATCATTTATTATATATTTTGTTTCAATAAAGTGCCAAGTAAGACCTTGGGAGGACTTGGGTGAAAGTTAATGTGATCTTGCTGTAAAAAGCAGAAACTTTATGCTCACGAGATTAGCTGCCATTTTTTACAGAAGAGTGCGATTGAGTTGATTATTTTTCAGAAGATTAATAGACAAATTCCTAACGTCCACCAATTTATTTCAGAACTTTTGGAGTAGCAGAAGTATGGTTGGTGTTCAGATCATTACAGACTGTTCTGTTTCTGACAGATTCTGTTTTCATTGCATAGTTTGCTTATTTTCTAGTTTCTATGGCTTATATTTCTCAATATAAATTGTAGAAATGATATGGTACAGTAGGCATTGTGTGAAAACAATTATGAGCCTTGTCTTTGACAGTACTAAAGTGAATGGTTTACTCTTTATCATACTAACCTATCTCGCGAAGTTCCTTTAAGTTTTGTGTGATTAAAATTTTCAAGCTTTGGGTGAGATATCGATATGGGGAGAATAAGGTGTGGAAATACCCTAAACTTCGGGATGCACAAGGCACCCCAAGGTAATATTCAAGGAAGACTCAAGCGCCTAAGCTTGGGGATGCCCCGGAAGGCATCCCCTCTTTCGTCTTCAAAATTATTGGTATACCTTACTCGGAGCTATATTTTTATTCGTCACATGATATGTGTTTTGCTTGGTGCGTATTTTCAATTTTACTTGCTGATTGAATAAAATCATTGAATCTGAAATCTTGAATGAAAAAGAATCCTCCCATGGCTAGTTAATTATTTGACTACTCAGCGTCCTTCACTTATATCTTTTTGGAGTAGTTTGTCATTTACTTACGTGCTTCACATATAGAGTAAATGGTTGAATGAATTGAATATCATAAATCTGAATTTATATATGTTTCATATGCTTATACCACGGGGAGTAATGACTTCACACAGAATAAGTATAGGTAGTAAACTTATTGAAAGTTAGCAAACATAGAATTGGTCACTTGAACAATTCATGAAAGAATATTGAAGGAAGATATATTTCACATATAAATATACTATCTTGGACATCTTTTGTAATTGTGAGCACTCATTAAAATATGACATGCTAAAAGGTTGATGTCGGACAAGGAAGACAACATAATGAGTTATGTTTTCTTATATCCGAAATAAAGTATATTGTCTTGGATCATCCAACATGTTGATCTTGCTTTTTTCCCCTCATGCTAGCAAAATTCTTTGCACCAATTAGAGATACTACTTGTGCTTCCAAACATTCCTTAAACTAGTTTTGCCATGAGAGTCCACCATACCTACCAATGGATTGAGTAAGATCCTTCAAGTAAGTTGTCATCGGTGCATGCAATAAAAATTGCCCTCTAAATATGTATGGTCTATTAATGTGGAGAAAATAAGCTTTATACGATCTTATGATGTGGAAGAAATAAAAGCGACGGACTGCATATTAAAGGTCAATATCACAAGTGGCAATATAAAGTGACGTTCTTTTGCATTAAGATTTTGTGCATCCAACCATAAAAGCGCATGACAACCTCTGCTTCCCTCTGCGAAGGGCCTATCTTTTACTTTTATCTTCTACCCATGAGCAAGAGTCATGGTGATCTTCACCTTTCCTTTTTACATTTTATCCTTTGGCAAGCACATTGTGTTGGAAAGATCCTGATATCTATATATCCAATTTGATGTAAGTTATCATGAACTATTATTGTTGACATTACCCTTGAGGTAAAAGGTTGGGAGGCGAATCTATAAGCCCCTATCTTTCTCTGTGTCCGATTAAAACTTTGAACCCATAAATATCACGTGAGTGTTAGCAATTATGAAAGATTAAATGATAGTTGAGTATGTGGAGTTTGCTAAATCAAAGCTCTGACATAGACCCTTCCTGAAAATAAGATGAATTGCAAATGTTTGATGACAGAGAATATAGTTTGTTAGTTTCAAGAAAGTTTATGATCTATACTTTAATGTAGCGCCAGACCTCAAACAGTCTGATCTCTGTGCTCTGGTGTCATCCCTGGATTAGTAATGCTGACACCACACAGTACTCGGAGGATTTATAACAAAGTAGCAATCACACACTTATTACATCGAGTGTCTCAAAAGAGAACTTATTACAATAAATATGGCTTAAGGCCATCTAATAACGATAATAGCGGAAGGCTTGGAAGATAAGTGAGTCCATCAACTCCAACGGCATCACTGAGTATAGAACCACGACCTAAAACTCCTTAATCGTCGTCTGAAAAGTCTGCAACATTAACGTTGCAGCCCGAAAATGGGTCAACACATGGAATATGCTGGCAAGGTAACACAAAGAGAGTAATGGAATGAAACAGCTATACTATATGCATATTTGGCTGGTGGAAAGCTCTATGGTTACAGTTTTGCGTAAATCCAATTTTTCCCTACTGCAAAGGAATAAAATTTATTTAACTATTAGGGTAGTTGTTAAACATTGAGAATGGTTGGCAGCATTCTCAATCCTAATTAAGTAACATCATTAAAACCCAACAATATTAATTAAAGTAACATGATGAGATTCACATGATAATCCAAGGGTACTAGATACTCAAGATGTCCATAACCGGGGACACGGCTAATCATGATTAGTTTGTTACACTCTGCAGAGGTTTGCGCACTTTTCCCCACAAGACTCGCTCGCCTCCGTTTGGTTTCTCGCACTACATGGTGTTTGAGAAGATGGATGACCGAGACATAGTTTTCAGAAGCGCTAGCACCTTACAATCAGGTAGACCGTACCACCTACATCCCCTACATCTGCTAGTCTACCACTGTAAGAGTTCGCACAACTTAGTCAACTATGCTAGAGCCCATAATAGCTTGTGGCTGCACACGGAAGTTTCTAGTATGAATAGTCTCATGATCCCTTTGAGCCTAGGTGGCGGTCCAAAAGAAAACAAGCAAGTCCTGGAATACCCAGGTGCCTCAATCCACCCAGATGTGTGTTTAAGTTGCCACCTTAGATAAACCATTAATTAACAAACTCACATCTGTCATGGATATCACTCACCCAATCCACGTCTACTAGCATAGCATGGCATAATAAGCAAACGTAGAAGTAACTCCCAAAGGTTTGATAATAACTGGTAATAGGTACTACCTCATCTACTTCCCATCCCATAATTTAATTAGATCCTAATCATGCAATGTGTGAGGATTGATCTAATGCAATAAAACTAGGTAGTAGAAAAGGTATGATCAAAGTGTTACTTGCCTTGCTGATGATCCGCAAAACCTAACGATTCGAAGTAACAGGCGGCGCACTCCGGGTATTCTATCGCAGACAAACAACAAGCATACAATAAGTACTCATCTAATGCACAGGTAAAACTCAAATAGGAGATCTAACCAGAAGGTTCAACTTAAGAACTCCGGTTGGCAAAAAGAGTCAAATCGAACAAAGCAACCAAAGTCAAACGGCGAAAGAAAACAACTTCGTTCTAGTAATCTGGATCTAGGACAAATTTTACAGTAGCAAAATCTTGTTTAAGTTGGTTAAACGGATAGAGGGTTTCGAGACGAAACTCTAGGCGCTTGAATCGCCTGATTCTGATAAACGAGCGAAAAGTTAAACTAAAAGGAAAATCAGATCAGGAATCGTGATCAGAAAATCGCGGATTTAATCCGAGAAAAAGAAAACTGACGAACAGTTAATCGAACAGACGTTCGTTAACAGAAACTAACCGGTGAACACGTTCGCTAAAACGAACGGATCGATGAACGTTCACTAATTAAATAAACCAAAGAAATAAAATTAACCGATCTAGGGTTTCGAAAAAAATAAACCGAGGCGGTTTTTTTTTTGAAAAAAACCAAACGACGAACGGCGGCGGCTATACCTCCGGCGAGGCACTCCGGCGGGCGGGGCGGGGTTCCAGCGGGTCGGCAGGGTGCGGCGGGGTGCGGCGCAGCGACGGGAGGCGGCGGGCGGCGGCGCGCGGCTCGGGCAGCGGGGCGGCTGCGGCGGCGCGGCTCGGCAGGCGGCTCGGGGCGGGGTGGGGTGAGGTGAGGGGCGGCGGGGTCCGGTATTTAACGAGGGGAGGGGGTGCTGCCTTGGGGAAGGGGGCACGGCGGGGCGGCTCCGAGCCGGACTCGGGGCGGCGCCGGCTCCAGTCTCCTAGAGGGAGACGGCAGGCGGCGGGGTGGGCCGTCGGCTGGGCCTTGGCCCAGTCGGCGCGCGGCGCGTTTTTTTACATCAATTATGCGCAGAAGAAAAATAAAAAGAAATACTAAACGGACTCCAAAAATTCCGAAATAAATTTTCACGAGCTTCTAAAATCAAGCCTCACAAGGTGAACATTTATTTGGGACCTAAATGCAATTTTGAAAAACGCACTTTTTTCCTAAATTCAAATAAAACACCAAAAAACTCCGGAATAAAATCCTATTTGATTCTATTATTAAATCCTCAATATTTCTTTATTTTGGGAAAGTCATTTTATTCCCTCTCTCATATTTTTGTAATAGAAATAATTGATGATAGAATAAATAAAATCAAATGATCCTATTCTCAAAATTTGAGAGAACTCAAATATGAAAATAACGAAATCCCCAACTCTCTCCGTGGGTCATTGAGTTGCGTAGAATTTCTAGGATCAACCAAAATGCAAATAAAATATGATATGCATTGATGATCTAATGTATAACATTCCAAATTGAAAATTTGTGATGTTACAAACCTACCCCCCTTAAGATGAATCTCGCCCTCGAGATTCGGGTTGGCTAGAAAATAGGTGAGGGTGGTCTTTGAGCAAATCTTCCTCTCGCTCCCAGGTGGCTTCATCCTCTCGGTGGTGGCTCCACTGAACTTTGCAAAACTTGATAACCTTGCTGCGAGTAACTCGGTTGGCAAACTCGATAATCTTGACTGGCTTCTCCTCGTAGGTCAAATCGTTATCCAACTGAATAGTTTCCAAAGGCACTGTATCTCTCAACGGTATGTCAGCCATCTCCGCGTGACATTTCTTTAACTGAGAAACGTGGAACACATCATGAACTCCTGACAATCCTTCGGGCAATTCCAACTTGTAGGCCACTTATCCCATACGCTCCAAAACTCGATATGGTCCTACAAATCGTGGCGCTAACTTCCCTTTAACTCCAAAACGCTTTGTTCCTCGAAGTGGAGATACTCGAAGATAAGCTCTATCTCCGACTTCGTAAACTGTCTCCTTCCGTTTAGAATCTGCATAACTTTTCTGTCTGGACTGGGCTACCTTGAGCCTATCGCGAATCAATTTCACCTTCTGTTCAGACTCTTTAATCAAGTCAGGACCAAACAACTGGCGGTCTCCAACTTCGTCCCACGATAACGGTGTCCTGCACCTCCTTCCGTACAAAGCTTCGAAAGGGGCCATTTTTAAACTGGTTTGATAACTGTTGTTGTAAGAAAATTCTGCATATGGCAAATTGTTGTCCCAACTAGATCCGTAATCCAGCGCACAAGCTCTCAGCATATCCTCCAAAATCTGATTGACTCTCTCGGTCTGTCCATCTGTCTGTGGATGAAAAGCTGTGCTGAATTCTAGCCTGGTACCCAAAGTTTCATGCAACTGCTTCCAGAACTTTGAGGTAAACTGGGTTCCTCTATCTGATACGATACTCCTTGGAACTCCATGCAGACATACGATCCTGGTCATGTATATCTTTGCAACTCAGCACTGGTGTAAGTGGTCTTTACTGGGATGAAATGAGCTACTTTCGTCAATCGATCAACTAGAACCCAAATTGAGTCATAGCCTGAACGAGTCCTGGGTAATCCCGTGATAAAATCCATGCCTATCTTATCCCACTTCCATTTGGGTATCGGCAATGGTTGTAACAATCCTGCTGGCTTCTGATGCTCTGCCTTTACTCTCTGGCATACAACACAAACTGCTACATACTCCGCAATATCCTTCTTCATTCCGGTCCACCAGAAAATATCCTTCAAATCTAAATACATCTTGGTATTTCCTGGGTGAATTGAATACGGCGAGTCGTGTGCCTCTTGCAAAATCAATTTCCTGATCTCCGGGTCGTTGGGCACGTAAACACGATCTTCAAACCATAGGGTGTCGTGCTCATCCTCATGAAATCCTTTAGCTTTTCCTTTGCTCAGCTTCTCCTTTATAGCGGCAATCTCTTTGTCAGCTTTCTGAGCTTCCCTGATTTTATCCATCAAAGTTGACTGAATCTTCAATGCTGCTACATAACCTCTCGGAACTATTTCCAAACATAGTTCACGAAGATTTTCTGCTAACTCCTTGGGTATTTCTCCCGTCATTAACGTATTGACATGGCTCTTACGGGTTAATGCGTCCGCTACTACATTAGCCTTTCCGGGGTGATAATGCAATTTCATATCATAATCCTTGATAAGCTCCAACTATCTCCTTTGTCTGAGATTTAACTCCTTCTGTGTGAAAATGTACTTCAAACTCTTATGATCCGTGTACACCTCACAATGATTTCCAATGAGGAAATGTCTACATGTTTTCAATGCATGCACTACGACTGCTAACTCCAAATCATGTGTAGCATAATTAAACTCATGGGGCTTCAGTTGTCTTGAGGCATAGGAAACAACTCTCCCTTCCTACATAAGCACTGCTCCAAGTCCTCGACGTGAAGTGTCACAATACACCTCATAATCCTTGGTCTGGTCTGGCAAAATCAACACTGGTGAGGTAACCAAGCGTTTCTTCAACTCCTGGAAACTAGCCTCACATTCCTCTATCCATATGAACTTGGTATCCTTCTTTAATAACACCGTCATAGGCTTCGCAATCTTTGAGAAATTCTTAATAAATCTCCGGTAGTATCCTGCGAGTCCAAGAAAACTCCGGATCTCTCCAACTGTGGTTGGGGCTTCCCACTTGGTCACGGTTTCAACTTTAGCGGGATCTACAGCTATACCTTCTCCAGATATAACATGTCCGAGGAATCCTACTTCCTTCAATCAAAACTCACATTTGCTGAATTTGGCATATAGTTGATGTTCTCTGAGCTTTCCAAGTACCAAACGCAAATGCTCCTTATGCTCCTCTTCATTCTTGGAATAAACCAGGATATCATCAATGAACACTACGACGAACTTATCCAAAAACTCCATAAACACTTTGTTCATCATGTTCATAAAATAGGCAGGTGCGTTAGTCAGACCAAATGACATAACAGTGTACTCATATAGCCCATATCTGGTAGTAAAAGTTGTCTTCGGAATATCCTGTTCTCGAATCTTCAACTGGTGGTATCCTGATCGCAGATCGATCTTGGAAAATACCTTAGCTCCTTGCAATCGATCAAACAGATCGTTGATCATTGGTAGTGGGTACTTGTTCTTGATCGTTACTTCATTCAATCCTCGATAATCAACAACCATCCTTAATGACCCATCCTTCTTCTCCACTAGAAGTACTGGCGATCCCCAAGGTGAAGAACTTGGGAGAATATATCCCTTATCCAGTAACTCCTTAATCTGCTTCTTAATTTCCACCAAATCCTTTGCTGGCATCCTATATGGTCTCTTTGATATTGGCCCTGTGCCTGGCAATAACTCGATCAAAAACTCAATATCTCTATCCGGGGGCATGCCTGGCAACTCTTCTGGAAATACATCAGGGAAATCCCATACCACTGGTACTCCCTCCTGCACAACTCCTGTTAGGCAATTTACTTGAGTCCTCTTTGGCACATGCCGGGATACATACTTGATCCTTCTCCCTTCTGGGGTAGTAAGCAAAATTGACTTACTATCACACTCAATATTCCCTTCATACTTTGATAACTAATCCATGCCTAATATCACATCCAATCCTTGAGATTCCAATACTATTAGGTCTGAGGGAAAAACATAGTTACCAATCCTTAATGGTAACCGATCACACCATAGACTAGCCACATACTCTGCTCCGGGCGAGGTTACTAACATGGGTGACCTAAGGGATTGGGTTGGTAGGTTATACTTATCCACAAATCCCCTTGAGATGTATGAATGCGATGCACCAGTATCAAAAAGAACAAGTGCAGTAAATGACTTAACCAAAAACTTACCTATTACTGCATCGGGCTGAGCTTCAACCTCCTCCATGCTAACGTGGTTCACCTGTCCCCTGTTGAAAGGGTTCAGCTTCTTCCTAGAACTCCCATTGCCATTTTGGCCTTCAGGACATTCATTGGCATAATGTCCGGTCTTCTGACACTTATAACAAGTGACTTGGCTTAGGTCCTTCTTGGCTGGGGTTGATGGGTTGGTGCGGTTCTGGCCGTTGCTTCCTCCATTGCCATTACCATTCTTGGTGCCATTGTGATTGTGCGAGCTACCTCCTCCATGGGTATGCTGAAAATGTCCTCCTGGTCTAGGGGTAAAACATGGCTTCTGCTGAGCTCCTGAATTGTACTTTCCTTGTCCATACTTCCTCTTGCGATTCTCAATTTGATGCTGCTTCCCTTCAATCATAAGAGCACGATCTACCAACTCCTGGTAGTTGTTGAAGGTGGCTACCATCAACTGCATGCTCAACTCATCATTCAGTCCTTCCAGAAACTTCTCTTGCTTAGCTGCATCCGTAGCGACGTCATCCGGGGCATAACGTGCTAGTTTACTAAATTCCTCCACATACTGGCCAACTGTCCGTCCTCCTTGGCGCAAGTTGCGAAACTCACGCTTCTTCATGGCCATAGCTCCTGCTGAAACATGTGCAGTACGAAAGGCCTGCTGAAACTGGTCCCATATGACAGTGTCGACTGGGAAAGTGGCTGTGAAATTCTCCCACCAGGATGCTGCGGGTCCTTCTAGCTGATGTGCGGCAAACTTCACCTTCTCCGCATCTGTGCATCCTGCTATGGTCAACTCCCTAGTTGTCTTGCGGAGCCAATCATCTGCTACTATCGGCTCGGTGCTACTGGAAAACACCGGCGGATTCAGCCTAAGAAAACGGGCTAAGTGGTCAATAGGTGGTGGTGGTGGTGGTGGGTTGTTGTTGTTTTTCCCCTGATTCTGATTCTAGACTAGCAACTGCATCAATGTGTTCTGCTCCTGGATCAACTGGGTGAGCTCCAGTGGGAAGGCAAATCCGAGGTCACGTCTCGGAGGCATCTGAGGGTTTAGAAAAGATGAGATATAAGAATAGAGGGGGTCTAAATAGAAAACACTACCCATATGCACATGAGGCAAAAACAAACAATTCACTTCAATCAATCAAACCAAGCCATACAATCGATCTATCTATCGCAAAAGTGCTCTGACTACTATATTTACATGGTGGACTACTACTACTGATGAGGTGGTCTACTAGAAATATTCTACGGTTGCAGACTCCATGATGTCTGCTCCAGCTTCATCAACATAGTCATCATCGCTACTATCTGGTTCCGAGTCGGTGCCGTCGATGATGATGTAGTCTTGCGGGCTAATCTCCTAGGGTTCTTCGTCTTCATCTACTGGCGTAGGGCCTCCCATAAATATTCCAATCTTCTTGATTAGGTTGTCATTCTTCTCCACCAATACTTCAATTTCCTCTTCATAATCTTCACGTGTAGCCTTGAGTTCTTCCTCCAGTTCCTTGATTCTAGTCTTTGCCTTCATCAGATCTATCATGTCGGCGCACATCTGGTTCTCCTGTCGTCGAATGTGCTGGTTTAGCTCCTGGATAAAAGCTGCGATCGATCTGTCCTTCCTGGTGCTGATCATCTCCCAGTGTTCATCTCGGCACCCACAAATCTGGTAGATAGTATCCTTGAGATCCTTGCGGTAGACTTCTCCAATGCGTCCCATGGCGATGTGAGCTGCCATGCTCTTTCCTAGACTCCAAGTTGGTGCATCAAAAGAAAATTCTATGGGCTCAGTGACTAGCATGAACGTCCTTCCTGGAACTTGAACTTGAATCATCCAGCGCTCTTCTTCAGGTAAAGTGGTGTTGTAGGTTCCCGTGAAGCTTGGTACTCCTATATTCAGGTATCTAGTGACTTCCTTCAAGTGGCGTCCAAAGGGTGTATCTTCATCCGGTTGTGTGAACTTGTTCCTTGCATCTGCCATCCTAAAGAGTAGAAAAGATGAGAGGTCAGAAGAGAAGAGAGTGAATAGTGATCTAGGTCTTTTAGCTTAGTGGCCTTGTCCTACAGTCAGCGTGTGCTCTGATACCATCTCTGTAGCGACCAGACCTCAAACAGTCCGATCTTTGTGCTCCGGTGTCATCCCTGGATCAGTAATGCTGACACCACACAGTACTCGGAGGATTTATAGTAGAGTAGCAATCACACACTTATTACATCAAGTGTCTCAAAAGAGAACTTATTACAATAAATATGGCTTAAGGCCATCTAATAACGATAACAGCGGAAGGCTTGGAAGATAAGTGAGTCCATCAACTCCAACGGCATCACTGAGTATAGAACCATGACCTAAACTCCTTAATCGTCGTCTGAAAAGTCTGCAACATTAACGTTGCAGCCCGAAACGGGTCAGCACATGGAATATGCTGGCTAGGTAACACATAGAGAGTAATGGAATGAAACAGCTATACTATATGCATATTTGGCTGGTGGAAAGCTCTATGGTTACAGTTTTGCGTAAAGCCAATTTTTCCCTACTTCAAAGGAATGGAATTTATTTAACTATCATGGTAGTTGTTAAACATTGAGAATGGTTGACAGCATTCTCAATCCCAATTAAGCATCATCATTAAACATACCCAACAAAATTAATTTAGAGTAACATGTTGAGATTCACTTGATAATCCAGGTACTAGATACTCAAGATGTCCATAACCGGGGACACGGCTAATCATGATTAGTTTGTTACACTCTGCAGAGGTTTGCGCACTTTTCCCCACAAGACTCGCTCGCCTCCGTTTGGTTTCTCGCACTACATGGTGTTTGAGAAGATGGATGACCGAGACATAGTTTTCAGAAGCGCTAGCACCTTACAATCAGGTAGACCGTACCACCTACATCCCCTACATCTGCTAGTCTACCACTGTAAGAGTTCGCACAACTTAGTCAACTATGCTAGAGCCCATAATAGCTTGTGGCTGCACACGGAAGTTTCTAGTATGAATAGTCTCATGATCCCTTTGAGCCTGGGTGGCGGTCCAAAAGAAAACAGGCAAGTCCTAGAATACCCAGGTGCCTCAATCCACCCAGATGTGTGTTTAAGTTGCCACCTTAGATAAACCATTAATTAACAAACTCACATCTGTCATGGATATCACTCACCCAATCCACGTCTACTAGCATAGCATGGCATAATAAGCAAACGTAGAAGTAACTCCCAAAGGTTTGCTAATAACTGGTAATAGGTACTACCTCATCTACTTCCCATCCCACAATTTAATTAGATCCTAATCATGCAATGTGTGAGGATTGATCTAATGCAATAAAACTGGGTAGTAGAAAAGGTATGATCAAAGAGTTACTTGCCTTGCTAATGATCCGCGAAAGCTAACGATTCGAAGTAACAGGCGGCGCACTCCGGGTATTCTATCGCAGACAAACAACAAGCATACAATAAGTACTCATCTAATGGACAGGTAAAACTCAAATAGGAGATCTAACCAGAAGGTTCAACTTAAGAACTCCGGTTGGCAAAAAGAGTCAAATCGAACAAAGCAACGAAAGTCAAACGGCGAAAGAAAACAACTTTGTTCTAGTAATCTGGATCTAGGGCAAATTTTACAGTAGCAAAATCTTGCTCAAGTTGGTTAAACGGATAGAGGGTTTCAAGACGAAACTCTAGGCGCTTGAATCGCCTGATTCTGATAAACGAGCGAAAAGTTAAACTAAAACGAAAATCGGATCAGGAATCGCGATCATAAAATCGCGGATTTAATCCGAGAAAAAGAAAACTGACGAACAGTTAATCGAATGGACGTTCGTTAACAGAAACTAACCGGTGAACACGTTAGCTAAAACGAACGGATCGGTGAACGTTCACTAATTAAATAAACCAGAGAAAAAAAATTAACCGATCTAGGGTTTCGAAAAAAATAAACCGAGGCGGTTTTTTTTGAAAAAAACCGAACGGCGAACGGCGACGGCTATACCTCTGGCGAGGCACTCCGGCGGGCGGGGCGGGGTTCCAGCGGGTCGGCAGGGTGCGGCGGGGTGCGGCGCAGCGACGGGAGGCGGCGGGCGGCGGCGCGCGGCTCGGGCAGCGGGGCGGCTGCGGCGGCGCGGCTCGGCAGGCGGCTCGGGGCGGGGTGGGGTGAGGTGAGGGGCGGCGGGGTCCGGTATTTAACGAGGGGAGGGGGTGCTGCCTTGGGGAAGGGGGCACGGCGGGGCGGCTCCGAGCCGGACTCGGGGCGGCGCCGGCTCCAGTCTCCTAGAGGGAGACGGCAGGCGGCGGGGTGGGCCGTCGGCTGGGCCTTGGCCCAGTCGGCGCGCGACGCGTTTTTTTATATATAAATTACGCGCAGAAGAAAAATAAAAAGAAATACTAAACGGACTCCAAAAATTCCGAAATAAATTTTCACGGGCTTCTAAAATCAAGCCTCACAAGGTGAACATTTATTTGGGACCTAAATGCAATTTTGAAAAACGCACTTTTTTCCTAAATTCAAATAAAACACCGAAAAACTCCGGAATAAAATCCTATTTGATTCTATTATTAAATCCTCAATATTTCTTTATTTTGGGAAAGTCATTTTATTCCCTCTCTCATATTTTTGTAATAGAAATAATTGATGATAAAATAAATAAAATCAAATGATCCTATTCTCAAAATTTGAGAAAATTCAAATATGAAAATAACGAAATCCCCAACTCTCTCCGTGGGTCATTGAGTTGCGTAGAATTTCAAGGATCAACCAAAATGCAAATAAAATATGATATGCATTGATGATCTCATGTATAACATTCCAAATTCAAAATTTGGGATGTTACACTTTAACATGTGAATAGGTTGTTACTTGATTATGAAAAGTTTTATGAAAATGAGCTACTGTTATGATATATAATGATGCTAGAAAAAGTGATTGGAACTATCATTGATGAAACTTATGCACTTGCTAGCATTCACACTTCATAAATTATTTCTTTTATCATTTACCTACTCGAGGACGAGCAGGAATTAAGCTTGGGGATGCTGATACGTCTCCAACGTATCTATAATTTATGAAGTATTCATGCTATTATATTATCAACCTTGGATGTTGTATATGCATTTATATGCTATTTTATATGATTTTTGGGACTAACCTATTAACCTAGTGCCCAGTGCCAGTTTCTGTTTTTCCTTGTTTTTGAGTTTTACAGAAAAGGAATACCAAACGGAGTCCAATTGACGTGCCAATTTTTGACAATTTTTTATGGACCAAAAGAAGACCCCGGCATAAAAGAGTTGGGCCAGAAGAGTCCCGGGCCGTCCACAATGGGGGGGGGCGTGCCCACCCCCCGGGCGCGTGGGCCTACCTCGTGGACGACACGGGCATCTCCTTGATGCGAGACCGACGCCAAAAATTCCTATAAATACAGAAACCTCCAGAAAATAACCTAGATCAGAAGTTCCGCCGCCGCAAGCCTCTGTAGGCACGAGAAATCAATCTAGGCCCTCTCCGGCACCCTGCCGGAGGGGGCCATCATCACCGGAGAGCATGGAGGAAGACCCCGGAGGGGCCATCATTATCATGAAGGCCAAGGACCAGAGGGAGAACCTCTCCCCAACCAGGGGGAGGCCATGGAGGAGGAAGCACAAGGGGGAGAACCTCTCCTCCTCTCTCTTGGTGGCACCAGAGTGCCAGCGGGAGGGGAATCATCGCCGCGGTGATCGTCTTCATCAACATCACCATCCTCATCTCTTTTACGCGGTCCACTCTCCTGCACCCCGCTGTAATCCCTACTTGAACATGGTGCTTTATGCCACATATTATAATCCAATGATGTGTTGCCATCCTATGATGTTTTGAGTAGATATCCTTTGTCTTTGGGTTGATCGATGATCTAGATTGGTACGAGTTGTATGTTTTACTTTGGTGTTGTCCTATGGTGCCCTCCGTGTCGCGCAAGCGTGAGGGATTCCCGCTGTAGGGTGTTGCAATATGTCCATGGTTTTGTTATTGTATGCGTTGCGTGAGTGACTGAAACACAAACACGAATAACCGGGACATAGCGTATGGGAATAAAGAGGACTTGATACTTTAATGTTATGGTTGTCTTTTACCTTAATGATCTTTAGTAGTTGCGGATGCTTGCTAGAGTTCCAATCATAAGTGCATATGATCCAAGAAGAGAAAGCATGTTAGCTTATGCCTCTCCCTCATATGAAACTACAATAGTGATTACCGGTCTTGTTAACAATTGCCTAGGACAATTCCGCACACCGATCCATCATTATTCCACACTCTCTCTTTATAATATTTAGTAATATATTCTAACTTTATGATAACAGCACCTACTTTCATATTTTAGCTCTCCGATATCATGCAAAGTTATCCACTTCATACCCACAACATAGTTTTATTTCTCGTTGCTAGTTGGAAGCAAACATTCGGTGTACGTAGAGTCGTATCAGTGGCAGATAGGGCTTGAGAGAATATTGATCTTACCTTTAGCTCCTTGTGGGTTCGACACTCCATACTTGTCACTTCCACCTTTGGAAATTGCTATGATGATTCCCTGCACTTGGGGATTATCACACACGCCAAGATATTTTAGGCCACCTCAGACTCCAGCATGCAACCCACGTCTGAAAAGGCGGCGGTGGCCATGGAGCACCTGCTTCCTCATGAGGTCGTCGAGTGGGAGCTGGAGATGCAGGAGGCAGCGAAGATCGAGGAGCGCCGGGAGGAGGAGTTGCGCGTGGACGAGGTCGAGATAGAGAAGAGTCTGTCCGTCGAGGAATCAGCGGTGGAGTACCAACGCGAGCTCTAGCGCAGCCACTACTATGAGTACTACAACTTTGAGGGCGGCGCCAAGGACGAGGATGAGGATGAGGACGCGGTCGACTTCAGCAGGGGGATGCGGAGTCCACCAACTGCGGCATGTCGCCAGGACAATTCATCGACGTTTCATCTCACACCGGTGATGCATAGGCCGGCGCGGCGGCGGATTTGTTAAAATTATGCGTACTTAGGCTTTGTTTTTAATGTTGGTCTTTTGTTAGAGCAATGTTTAGGTCAACTGGCTCTATTTAATTACTAAAATTGCTCGATTATGTAAGTGTGGTCTATCTGCTGTGCGCTCTTTTGTGTGCCCAAATTAGCAAGCGATGTTAAATTATGCAATGACGTACCCGGGGAAATTTCCACCAAAATTTGAATTATCAAACTCATCCCATGCGCGTAAAGTAGAAGAATCGTTTGCGATGCACACAATCGTTCAAAATGAAAGGTCCGGCGATACCTCGCGCAAAGTTTTCCTCCACATTTCCAAAATTTTGGCCTACCGCCAAAATATCTACCCCCGCCCCCCTTCCCCACCCCCTTTTCTCCCCGACCACAAGTCACATTTCCCCTGTTTCCTCCTTCCTTACTTCCTTGCTAAGTTATAGCCGCTTACTTGCTCTCGCCGTCTCGCATCCTACCGTCGGGGTCGCCATGGTATTCTTCAAAGACCTCTCCAGCGGTTCCTCCTCCAGCGATGACTCCTTCACCACTCGGGTATGCCTCTCTTCTCTCTCTCGGGCTATGACTTGGAATGAAGGATTATTACCCGGTGGTCGATTTGAGTCATTTCTTCCTCTTGTAGCTCCCTAGGACCATCAGTGGCAACGAATGGAGCGGGGTGGCTGAAGATCTATCTGCTCGTTGTCACCATCAATCTCGATGCGTGAAGCTAGCTGCGTTTGATTCTGTGGATAGTGGGAGGAAGTTTCTAGCATGTGCAGAGAAGGTTAGACCCTCTTTCGTTGTTACAAATCATTTGTTAGATGTGATTTAGACATTGTCACGGTCCCAACCCATTCATACCACACCTTCAACCAAACACATCCTAAGACAGTGTCATTGTTTGTACCTAGTATCTTAAATTGTTGCCATCTCATCAGCGGTGCCATTAGAAAATTGTTTTGGCACTGCTTCAGCAGTTTTTGCAGCCAACTTTGGTCCAGACATCCGAGCAGCCAAGCAGTAAAATACTAAATCTTTATGGCACGAAGGAACTGGGCACCGGAGCAACTACGTGCTCCGGAGTCCGGGTCCCTGATTTTTTTCCACTACATCGGCTCGCTAGTGCAGGGCACCGGTGTGAGATGTAGCAACAGTTGTCTTTACCCCAGTTTTGGCATACATATACATAGTGGACGGCCTTAGTGCTATTAGTTCTATGTTACTAAATTTGTGCATGTCAACACCTGTTAGTATCAATTTTCTGTCATCCAAACACTGTCGCTATGATGTTGAAGTTATATTTACCTTTCTCATAAAATGTTCAATTTGTTATTTATTGTATATGAGTAAGAACTTGTAGTGTCGTTGTAGTTAATTATAGCTTCTGATGTTCCAGAATTTGGTTGTTGTCTCAGTACCAATTATTTCATTTGCACATTGATCTTTTTGAGAAGATATGTCATAATTAACATGTTTCTTCAGTTTTTTAAAATAAGCATTGGTGATTTTCTATGTTGCTATAAACCCATTTCCCCTACAATTGTTACTGATCTAGTTTTAAATATTATAGGATGAATGGAAGTGTTCTTACTTTGAGTGGGTTGATCAAGAGTGGCCACAGTCTTTGAAGATGTGCCTAGCGAAGCTCTGGAGGATGTATGAGGAAGAGAACAGACGTATGCTTAGAGAAACTGTTGTCAACGCTGAAGAATATTTGAAGATGCGGGATAAAAAGTTGAAGGTGGAGAATGAGCTCAGATTTTTTAAATCAGAATTTGCTAAGATGGTGTTGGCGAAGGAGGAGGCACTTTCCCAGTTGGCCCATGCAAAACAGGGTATTGCTGAACTGAAAGCAGAGGTGGATAAGACGAGGCTGGATGATCTCAATTGGGGAAATGAATATATTGTTCTTATGAAGTTGAACTAGCTATATGTTGTACCGTGCTGTTTTCATGTAGCTACCATATTGTGATGTTATAATATATTTATGTGTCTGATATGAAATTGGAAAACAGTTGTTCGATATGAAATGTGAATTTGCGTAATACTGGAATTATTAATTGTAAACTAATAAACCTACTAAATGTGTCATGGACCTTTGCAAACGGTTCTAGCAGTAAAAGCTCTTGCAATGGGTAGCCCAATGCCACACAATTTTTTTCATCAGATCGTGTGTGATATAGTGGATAAAAGCAAACAGTTAACCAAGGCAGACCGTGTGTGATAGTTACACCTTTCACACACGAGCCTACAAATAAAACTGTGTGGGATGTACGTACGAACGGAAACGTTTTCCCTGGATTGAATGTGTGGGATGTACATAAGAACGGAAACGTATTCCTTGGATTGACTGTGTGTGATATACATACAAACGGAAATGTTTTTCTAGGATTCACCGTGTGGGATGTACATACCTACAGAAATGATTTTCTCGAATTACCGTGTGGGATGTACATACCTACGAAAATGATTGGGTTTCGATGCCTCGCCCGATCGCACACGGCCCCATCCTGTGTCCTAGGAGGGCCTATCCCCGACGATTTCTGGGTCGTGTGGGAAGGACCCCCCTATCACCCACACTTACTTGGCGACGGTTTCAAATGTCGTCGCGGAAAGGGGTTAAAAACCGTTTTTAGCACCGACGCGCACCAGTGTCACGCAATGCAGACAATAAGCAAACCATGAACATATTGCAAACCCTACAGTGGGAATCCCTCACACTTGCGTGACACGTAGAGCACCATAGGATAGCACCAATAATAAGACATGCAACTCAAACCAATCACGATCATCAATGAACCCATAGGACAAAACAGATCTACTCAAACATCATAGGATAGCCATACATCATTGGGCAATAATATATAGCGTTGAGCACCATGTTTAAGTAGAGATTACAGCAGGGATAAGAGGTATTACACCGCTGCATAGAGGGGGGGAGAGTTGGTGATGATGGTGGTGAAGTTGTTGGTGTAGATCGCGGTCATGATGATGGCCCCGATGGTGTTCCGATGCCACCGGGAGAGAGGGGGAGAGAGCCCCCCTTCTTCTTCCTTGACCTTCCCCCTAGATGGGAGAAGGGTTTCCCCTATGGTCCTTGGCTTCCATGGCGGTGGAGGGGCAGGAGCCCCTCCGAGATTGGGTCTCTCTCTCTCTCTCTCTCTCTCTCTCTCTCTCTTTGTTTACTTCTGTTTCTGCGCTCCCAGATTCTAGCCTTTCACCGTTTCTTAAATTCCTGGAGATCCGTAACTCCAATTGGGCTGAAATTTTAACATGATTTTTATCCGGATATTGGCTTTCTTGCGGCAAAAGAAGGACACCAACCGCCTTACGAAGTGGCCACAAGGACCAGGGGCGTGCCCTCCGTCCCTGCGGGCCCCTCGGGCATCGTCTCATGTTGATTCTTTTTCCCAAAAATCACATATATTCCAAAAAATCTCCATAAGTTTTTATCCCGTTCGGACTCCATTTGATATGGATTTTTCTGTGAAACAAAAAACATGCAACAAACAGGAAGTGGCACTGGGCACTGGATCAATATGTTAGTTGCAAAAAAGAGTATAAAAAGTTGCCAAAAGTATGTAAAAGTTGTATAATATTGGCATGGAACAATAAAAAATTATAGAAACGATGGAGACGTGTTAGAGGGTACGTAGACACACTCTCCCTATCATTGCTATGCATCTCCTAGATAGATCTTACGTGTGCGTAGAATTTTTCTGTTTTCCATACAACGTTTCCCAATAGTGGCATCCGAGCCAGGTCTATGCGTAGATCATATGCACGAGTAGAACACAAAGATCTGTGGGAGGTGATAGTAATGCTGCTTACCAACAACGTCTTATTTTGATTTAGCGATATTGTGGGATGAAGCGGTCCAGACCAACCTTACATGGCCACGCACATTAGACCGGTTCCACCGACAGATATGCAACTGGTTTTGCATAAAGGTGGCTGGCGGGTGTCTGTTTCTTCTACTTGAGTTGAATCAAATTTGACTATGAACAACCCTTGAAGAAGGTTAAAATAGCAAATTTGATGAATCATTGTTGTGGTTTTATGCGTAGGTAAGAACGGTTCTTGCTAGAAGCCCGTAGCAGCCACGTAAAACTTGCAACAACAAAGTACAGGGCGTCTAACTTGTTTTTGCAGGGCATGTTGTGATGTGATATGGTCAAGATATGATGTGATATATGTTGATGTATGAGATTGATAACCCACGAGTATAGGGGATCAATTGTAGCCTCTTTTGATAAGTAAGAGTGTCGAACCCAACGAGGAGCTAAAGGTAGAACAAATATCCCCTCATGTTCTATCGACCACCGATACAACTCTACGCACTCTTAACGTTTGATTTACCTAGAACAAGAATGAAACTAGAAGTACTTTGTAGGTTTTTTTGCACATGAACGGCCATAATTGGGACCATAGATATCTCTCTTCTTAGATAGCTGGAACTCATATGTGTTGAGCCTCTCAAGTATGTCAGACGGATCGAGTTCTTTGAAGTCAGGACATTCTTGGATCATCAATGATAGGGTGTCAAATGAGCTGTCAAGTGATCTCAATGGCTTCTTTAGGACTTCATGCCTGGTGATCTCAGTCGCGCCAAGTGCGCGAAGCTCATTTGTGATATCAGTGAGATGATCGAAAGTGAGCTGGACATTCTCATTGTCATTCATCTTGAATCGGTTGAAGAGATTGCGAAGCACATCAATTCTTGAGTCTTTCTGGGTTGAGATGCCTTCATTGGCCTTGGACTGCCAGTCCCAGACTAACTTCGCAGATTCTAGAGCACTCACATGGCCATACTGCCCTTTGGTCAGATGACCACAGATGATGTTCCTGGCAGTTGAGTCCAGTTGCGCGAACCTCTTGACATCAGCAGTGGTGACACCTTCACTGACCTTGGGAACGCCAGTCTTGACGACATACCAGAGGTCGTTGTCAATGGCTTCAAGATGCATTCGCATCTTATTCTTCCAGTAGCGGTAATCAGTGCCATCGAAGATGGAGCATGTAACAAAGACCTTGATTATCCATGTAGTCGACATAGCTAAAACTCCAGGTGGTTAAACCGAATCACACAGAACAAGGGAGCACCTTGCTCTGAGACCAATTGAAAGTGCTAGTTATCGACTAGAGGGGGGTGAATAGGCGAGTTTTATGAAAGTCTTGAAGAAATGAATTCTCTTTGAAGACAAGCAATAAAATAACACCTACACCATATGCAGCGGAAGATAAACTACACTAGCCAAGCCATAGTCAAGTAAACAGAACAGAATAAGCATGAAGACTAATAGCAGCTAGGTAGAACAGATCAGAACATGACAATAGTATGAAGCCAAATATGCAATTAGAGAGAATGAATTCACACAATGAAGTCAAACAGAACAACAATCAATGACTTCATGAAGATAAACTGTATGTAAAGGGGTGAAGTGATAGAACCAGTTGCTTGACGAAGACAAGGATTTGGTAGACCAGTTCCAGTTGTTGTTGGAGGAAATATGCCCTAGAGGCAATAATTAAGTTGTTATTTTATATTTCCTTATTCATGATAAAGGTTTATTATTCATGCTAGAATTGTATTGATCGGAAACTTAAATACATGTGTGAATACATAAACAAATACAGTGTCCCTAGTATGCCTCTACTAGACTAGTTCGTTGATCAAAGATGGTTAAGGTTTCCTAACCATGGACATGTGTTGTCATTTGATAATGGGATCACATCATTAGGAGAATGATGTGATGGACAAGACCCATCCGTTAGCTTAGCATAATGATCGTTCAGTTTTATTGCTATTGCTTTCTTCATGTCAAATACATATTCCATCGACTATGAGATTATGCAACTCCCGGATACCGGGGGAATTCCTTGTGTTCTATCAAACCTCACAATGTAAATGGGTGATCATAAATATGCTCTACAGGTATCTCCAAAGGTGTTTGTTGAGTTGGCATAGATCGAGATTAGGATTTGTCACTCCGAGTATCAGAGAGGTATCTCTGGGCCCTCTCGATAATACACATCATAAGCTTGCAAGAAAATGACTAAGGTGTTATTCACAAGGTGATGTAATATGGAACAAGTAAAGGGACTTGCCGGTAACGAGATTGAACTAGGTATAGAGATACAACGATCGAATCTCGGGCAAGTAACATATCGATGGACAAAGGGAATTACGTATGTTGTCATAACGGTTCGACCGATAAAGATCTTCGTAGAATATGCAGGAGCCAATATGGGCATCCAGGTTCCTCTATTGGTTATTGACCGAAGAGGTGTCTCACTCATGTCTACATAGTTCTCGAACCCGTAGGGTCCGCACGCTTAACGCTCGTTGATGATATTGTGTTATATGAGTTATGTGATTTGGTGACCGAATGTTGTTTAGAGTCCCAGATGAGATCACAGACATGATCAGGAGTCTAAAAATGGTCGAGAGGTAAAGATTGATATATAGGACGATGGTATACAGACACCAGAAGTGTATCAGAGGGTACCGGGTACTTATCGGGTCACCGGAAAGGAGTCGGCACCCCCGACAAAGATATGGGCCTTATGGGCCAAGAGAGGGAACACACCAGCCCACAAGGGGTTGGTGCACCCCTATAGAGGCCAGCCCTATGAGGAGGAGCAGGAAATAGGGGAGGGAAAGGAAAGTGTGGAGTAGGACTCCCCCTTCCTTCCCTCCCCCCTTCTTCATACAAGGAAAGGGGGCGCAGGAGGGCAGGAGCCCTAGGGCCGGTTGTCACACCCACGATGCGGCTATATCTCCCATGTGTCAGGGCATGACTTAGAGGCATAACCGCATGGTAGGCAAGTCGCAAGAGGGGTAATCTTTACACATCCCATGTACTGAATAAGAAAGGGATAAAGAGTTGGCTTACAATCACCACTTCACACAATACATAAATATATCATGCATCATCCAGAATACAATCAAGGTCCGACTATAGAACCAAATAAAAGAAAGACAACCCCAAATTCTAGATCCTTGATCGCCCCAACTGGGCTCCTCTACTGATCATCCGGAAAAGAAACATATTAACAGCTCGAATCCTCGTCGAACTCCCACTTGAGTTCGGTAGCATCCCCTGCACTGGCATCATCGGCACCTGCATCTATTTGGAAGTATCTGTGAGTCACGGGGACTCAGCAATCTCACACCCGCAAGATCAAGACTATTTAAGCTTAAGGTAGGAAAGGGTAGTGAGGTGGAGCTGCAGCAAGCACTAGCATATATGGTGGCTAACTTCTGCAAAAGAGAGCGAGAAGAGAAGCAAAGCACGGTCGAGAAGCTAATGGTGATCAAGAAGTGATCCTGAAGCTACTTGCGTTCAAGCATAACACGAGACCGTGTTCTCTTCCCGGACTCCGCCGAAAAGAGACCATCATGGCTACACACGCGGTTGATTCATTTTAATTAAGTTAAGTGTCAAGTTCTCTACAACCGGACATTAACAAATTCCCATCTGCCCATAACCGCGGGCACGGCTTTCGAAAGTTCAAAACCCTACAGGGGTGTCCCAACTTAGCCCATCACAAGCTCTCTTGGTCAATGAAGGATATTCCTTCTAGTGGGAAGACCCGATCACTCCCAGAATCCCAGTTACAAGACATTTCGACAAAGGTAAAACAAGACCAGCAAAGCCACACGATGTGCCAACAAATCCCGATAGGAGTCGCACGTATCTCGTTCTCAGGGCAACACCGGATGAGACAGGCTAGGAGTAAAACCAACCCTCGAGTTTCTCTGAGGTGGCCCCGCAGGCGGCTTGGTTCGAACTAACACTCAGAGGAGCACTGGCCCAGGGGGGGTTTAAAATAAAGATGACCCTTGAGTCTGCAGAACCCAAGGGAAGGTATATGGTGGTAGGTAGGAAAATGGTAAAACCAAGGTTGGGCCTTGCTGGAGGAGTTTTATTCAAAGCGAACTGTCAAGGGGTTCCCATAACACCCAACCATGTAAGGAACGCAAAATCAAGGAACATAACACCGGTACGACGGAAACTAGGGCGGCAAGAGTGGAACAAAACACCAGGCATAAGGCCGAGCCTTCCACCCTTTACCAAGTATATAGATGCGTTAAAGTAAATAAGAGATAATAATGATATCCCAACAATATCCATGTTCCAACATGGAACAAACTTCATCTTCACCTGCAACTAGCAATGCTATAAGAGGGGCTAAGCAAAAGCGGTAACATAGCCAAACAATGATTTGCTAGGAAAGGTGGGTTAGAGGCTTGACATGGCAATATGGGAGGCATGATAAATCAAGTGGTAGGTATCGCGGCATGGCAATAGACTGAACAACTAGCAAGCAAAGATAGAAGTGATTTCGAGGGTATGGTCATCTTGCCTGCAAAGTTCTCAGAGTTAACGAAAGCTTGCTCCTCGTTAGCGTACTCAACAGGTTCCTCGATCACATACTCGTCTCCCGGCTCTACCCAAAGCAAGAACACAAGCAAAAGGACCAACAATCAATCACGGTGCAATGCACAAACAACATGATGCAAAACATGGCATGACATGCGGGATGTGATATGCAATGCATATGCGTGCTCCAGAAGGAAAGGAATGATCAAGGCATCAACTTGGAAAACCAAGTGTGCCGCTGGAAAGATGAGATGATTTTGGTCGAAATCGATATAAAGATCACCGGAATCGGATGCACGGTTTGCAAATGGCAAGCATAATAAGAATGGCACAATTCCACGATTAACAGCACGATGCCATCTAGAATGCAATAAGAAACTAAGCTACTGCACTCCAACATGGAAATAAAGCATATGGCAGTGATCTACTCAAGATTATTGACAAAACATGAACACTGAGCTATGGTTAAATCACACTAGAATAGGTTCAAACAAGCATGGCAAAAGTGCAAAAGATATCAGCTTCACAGACTTGGTCAGAATACTAACATGCCAGGAATTAACATCAGGAAGGCATGTTTAGAGCAAGCTAACAACATGCTACAGGAACAGATCATAGAAAACAAAGGCACGTCATGAATCTACTCAAAGCATAGAACAAAATTCCCTTACTGCCCAAGAGCCAAAAAGGCACAGAAAATATGATGGCACCCATGTAAACATAGCAAGTTTCGTTAACAGATTCAGACTTAGCAGAAAACAGAGCATGGCATAAACAGAATTATGAAGGCATCTTTGCGAGCTCTATTCAATCCCCATGAGGCATTGCATGACAATATAAGCATAGAATCAACAAGAATACATGTTCAAGAAGCTAACCATGGCCAGAGCAAGTTCATAGCATGCATGGATCAACTACAACAACCATGGCAAAATTGATTAACATGTAAACAATCTGCCAGGAACATTTTATAGCACAAGTAGAGCAAGATTAAGACATGCTAGGGCACTCCATAATTACAAACAGGGACATGGATGGATCGAGCATAACCATATGTCCAAATCATCCTTACTGAAGCAACTCAAAACAAGCATGGATCACACTGTAGCATCATGGATACATGGCATAAAAATAACAGCAGAGCAAAGACCCTGAAATCAACAATATCACGAAGGCTACTTTGCATGCTTGTGATAGTCACCAAAAAGATCACAAAAATACATGGCAAGCACCCCTGTAAATATGGCATGGCATAGACCAAAACACATGTAGAGCTCATGTTCATATGAAGCACACAACAAATGTGACAAAAATGACAAATGCTCATAATCTGCTAAGCAACTGGAGCAAACATTTTATAGCACTCTTGCATCAGTGATTTGGGCATCAAGATGGACTCAAACAAGCATGCCACAATGGAACAAAATGAAGAGCACACCATGATGAACATTTTGATATATCATGTGCATGAAACGGAGCTACGGACATAGAGTTATGGCATGATGAACATAGCACCAGAATGCAAAAATATCAGGGACTTAGACAAAAAAACGGGGGTCAACCTCGTCAGATCCAGATCTGGCACGGAGTACGAGGATCACCGAAGATGGAGGTCGCGGCGGTCGCCGGCGCTTGCGGATGAGGAGGGTTCGCCGGAGATGGCCGGAGACGGCGCCGGAGTGGCTTGAAGGTGCGGCGTCGAGGTGGAGGCGGCGTGCCTCGCGATGGGCGCGGGCAGCGGGCGCCGGTGAGCTCCGGTGGTGGCGGGCGCGGCCGGCTCCGGTGGCGGCGGGTGGCGCGGAGGAGCAGGGCGGTGGGGACGATCTTGGTCGGGCAGCGCGCGGGGATGATGTTGGAGGTGGCGGCGCGCGCGACCCGGGCCGGGAGAGCTAGCGATGGGCCCAAGCGGGCCTGGCGGCGGGGCGGCGTCCAGGGACAGGTGGCACGCCCCGGTTGGCTGTGGGCGGCGGCGGTGGATGTGTCCGGCGCCGGCGGACACATCCGGCGGCGGAGAGGGAGTGGGGCTAGGGTTTGGACCCAAAAATTCGGAGGAGTGCACATATTTATAGCTAGGAGGTGGTAGGAGTGTCCAGCTAGAGTGTAGTTTTTGACCACACAATCGTGATCCAACGACGGAGGACATGGGAGGGGTTTCGAAGGGTTATTGGGCTGTTTTGGAGGGGTGTTGGGCTGCAACACACACGAGGCCTTTGCGGTTCCCCGGTTAACCGTTAGAGTATCAAACGGACTCCAAATGACACGAAATTTGACAGGTGGTCTACTGGTGGTGTACCAAGGCCGCTTGGAAAATGTTGGTCCATTCCGAGAATGTTTAACCCCCGATCACAAAAAGAGACAAAAGGGGGCGCCGATGCACGTAGGAGTGTCGGATTGCAAAACGGACAACGGGGAAAAAGCTCGGATGCATGAGACGAACACGTATGCAAATGAGATGCACATGATGACATGATATGAAATGCATGACATGAACAAAAAGCAAAACAAAGGAAAAACCCAACCATGAAGGGAAATCTCGTAACTTAAAGCCGAAAATGGCAAGAGTCAGAGTACAAATATGGCAAGTTACATCCGGGGTGTTACAACACTCCACCACTACGAAAGAATCTCGTCCCGAGATCTAGGACTGGAAGAACTCCGGACATTCGGAACAGAGGTGGTCCTCACGTTCCCAGGTGGCTTCTCGGTCGGAATGGTGTGACCACTTCACTTTCAGGAATTTGGTTGACTTGTTGCGAGTCTTGCGCTCAGTTTCTTCAAGAATAGCAATGGGATTCTCATGATAAGACATGTCTTCATGGAGATCAATCTCTTCGAAGTTGATGGTGCGCTCTGGTGTCTTGAAGCACTTGCGAAGCTGTGACACGTGAAACACATCGTTCACGTTTGTGAAGTTGGATGGAAGCTCAAGTTGATAGGCGAGATCGCCTCTTTTGCCAATGATCTTGAAAGGACCCACGTATCTAGGGCAAGCTTCCCTTTGATACTGAAGCGACGATTACCTTTCACTAGAGAGACGCGGAGGTAGACATGGTCTCTGATCTCGAAAGCCAAGTCACGGTGCTTGCTATCATAGTAATTCTTCTGGCGCGATTGCGCGGCTTTGAGATTTTCACGGATGACTTTACACATTTCTTCAGCTTCTATGATTAAGTCATTGCCAAGAAGTTGGCGTTCACCAGTCTCTGACCAATTAAGAGGAGTACGGCATTTTTTGCCATAGAGAATCTCGAATGGGGCCTTGCCCGAACTCGCTTGGAAGCTGTTGTAGGAGAACTCGGCATGTGGAAGGCAATCTTCCCACTTCATACCGAAGGAAATGACACAAGCCCTGAGCATATCTTCAAGGATTTGATTTACTCGCTCGACTTGGCCACTAGTTTGAGGATAGAAGGCTGTGTTGAACCGAATGTTGGTGCCCATGGCCTTCTGAAAGGAGTCCCAGAACTTAGAAGTGAAGATGCTTCCATGATCTGAAGATATCAATTATGGAATGTCGTGCAAGGTGACAATCCTGGAGGTGTATAGCTCTGCCAGCTGAGGTGTTGTGATATATTCTTTGATAGGAAGGAAATGAGCCACTTTAGTAAGCTTGTCGATGACAACAAAGATAGCATCATTGCCATGCTTGGACTTGGGAAATCCAGTCACGAAGTCCATCTCAATAGGGTTAAACTTCCATTCTGGAATAGCAAGAGGTTGGAGGAGACCAGCTGGCCGTTGGTGTTCTGCTTTCACCCTTCTACAGACATCACATTCATTCACGAATTGAGCAATTTCTCGCTTCATTCGAGTCCACCAATACGGTTGCTTGAGGTCATGGTACATCTTTGTACTTCCAGGATGAATGGATAGAAGGGAATTGTGCACCTCGTTCATAATGACTTTCCTTAGATTGCCTTTAGGAACCACAATTCGTTTCTCGAAGAAAAGAGTATCTTTATCATCAATGCGATAGCACTTGTACTTGGGTTGGCTCTTGGCAATCCCATTTTTCACCTTCTTCACCATGGGATCAAGAAGTTGTGCCTCACGAATTTGATCTTCCAAAGTAGGAGAGACTATGAGGTTGGCAAGCAATCCTCGAGGAACAACTTGGAGATTCAGTTTGTGGAAAGCTTCACAAAGGTCCGGTTGGAAGGGCTTGAGAATTAGGATGTTGCAGTAAGCCTTCCTGCTCAAAGCGTCTGCAATGACATTGGCCTTGCCTGGAGTATATTCAATACTCAGATTGTATTCTTGAATCATTTCGACCCAGCGAGTCTGCCTGAGGTTGAGGTTGCGTTGAGTGAAGATGTACTTGAGGCTCTTATGATCCGTGAAGATGTCCACTTTCCTTCCCAACAAGAGATGTCCCCACGTTAATAGAGCATGGACAACTGCCGCCAACTTGAGGTCGTGAGTGGGGTAGTTCTTTTCGTTGGGCTTCAACTGGCGAGAGGTATAAGCCACAACTTTCTTCTCTTGCATTAACACAACACCGAGACCTTGCAGGGAGGCATCACGGAAAACTTTGAATGGTTTGGATTCATCAAGAGGAGTCAAAACAGGAGCTGTGACCAGCTTCTCTTTGAGGGTGTTGAAAGCAATGTCACATTCAGGCGTCCATACATACTTGACATGTTTGTGGAGGTTGGAAAGAGGCTTTGCAATCTTAGAGAAATTCTCAACGAATCTTCGATAATAGCTTGCAAGCCCAAGGAAACTACGGAGCTGCTTGACATTCTGAGGCGGTTCCCAATTCACAATTGCAAACACCTTCTCAGGATTAACAGCAATGCCCTTGGTTGAGATGATATGGCCAAGGTAGAGAACCTCATCAAGCCAGAATTCACACTTTGAAAACTTCGCATGGAATTGATGCTCTTTGAGTTTGTCGAGTACCAATCTCAAATGCTTGGCATGATCCTCCTTGTTCTTGGAAAAGACCAAAATATCATCGAGATACACCAGGATGAAATCATTTGTGTAAGGGTTGAAGATGAATTTCATCATGCGAGAGAACGTTGGAGGAGCATTGACAAGACCGAAAGACATGACAGTATATTCATAAGTACCATAGCTTGTTCTGAATGATGTCTTGGGGATATCTTGTTCACGAATGCGAATTTGATGATAACCCATATGGAGGTCAAGCTTGGAGAAGACTTGAGCACCCTTAAGTTGCTCGAAAAGTTCATTGATGTTGGGAAGTGGGTACTTGTTATTTATTGTTTTCTTGTTCAATGGGCGGTAGTCGACGCAGAGGCGTTCTGTTCCATCCTTCTTCTTGACAAAAAGAACACCACAACCCCATGGAGATGAACTCGGTCTGATCAGACCCATACGCTCTTGTTCATCGAGTTGTTTCTTAAACTCCTTCAACTCTTCTGGTCCAAGCTTGTAAGGACGTTTGCAAACAGGTTCCGTGCCAGGCTCAAGATCGATAACGAATTCAACTGGCCGGTGAGGAGGCATTCCTGGAAGCTCTTCTAGAAAGACGTCTTGATATTCACAAACGAATAGAATCTAAGAGATGGCATTCAACTCGCCCTTCTCATTGAGAGAAAATAGCCGAATGGTTTCATCACGAGCGGCATAGATGATCACTTCCTCAGAAGAGTGTGTCAATTGAATTTCTCTGGCAGCACAATCAAGCAGAGCCTTGTGCTTAGAAAGCCAGTCCATGCCGAGAATTAGATCAATATCCGAGTCACCAAGAACAATTGGAGAAGCTAGAAATCTATAGTCGCCCATTTCGATACCGACATTCGGAACCATCATGGTAGATCTCAAACGCTTAGCCGGAGAAACAACTTGCAATGCTTTAGGTAATGCCTTAGTGTCAAAGTTGTGCTCCGATGCAAATGGGAATGACATTAAAGAATGCGATGCACCAGTATCAAATAAGACTTTAGCAGGAATGGAGTTAACTGGAAGGTTACCCATGATCACTTCTGAAGAATCATCTGCCTGAGCTGTGTTCATCATGTTGACCTTGGCATGCTTGGGATTATGCTTGACCACTGCATTGCTGGCAGATCTCACAGGAGGAGGAGGTGGAAGGCGCCTTTGGTTGAAGCATTTGTTTGCATAGTGCCCTTCTGTTAAAACTTGTTGCAAGTAACCTCTGAGAGCGGACGGTGATAAGGAGCACTTGACCTCGGAGTATGAGACTGAGCTTTGTTATGATAGCCTGGGTTGGGTGGGTGGGAAGATCCATTGCCACCTTTACTCTTCTGCTGATAAGGCTGACAAAACAGAGGAGGAGGAGGCAACCAGAACTTCTGCTGCTTAGCTGCCACTTGAGTTGAAGAAGAAGATGGAGCTGCATCCCTGACTCTCTTCTTAGAAGCATCACACTTGAGCTGAGCAGCTTCTTGCTTTAGTGCCATGTTGTAGAATTCATCATACTTAGTCGGCTCAAAAAGCACGGGAGCTAATTGCAGATCTTCTCTGAGGCCACCTCTGAATTGATAAATCATGCTCTTTTCATCAGGGACGTCTTGTTTAGCGAAGCGAGCGAGCCTCTGAAACAGTATATTGTATTGGTAAACAGACATGCTTCCTTGCTTGAGATTGCGGAACTCCTCGCGCTTACTCTCAGCAACACTTTGTGGAATGTGATGAGCTTTGAAGTCTGACATGTTGGCGTTGGTGGCTCCCATGACAGCTTGCCATGCCTCCGGAGGTGGAGGTGGTGGCGGAGGTTCCAGATTCTGACGCGTTGGAGGAGCCATCCTGAAGAGGTTGACATCTGTTAGCATCGAAATTGCAACATATAGCCTTAACATTCGAACAGAATGAACGAATGAATTCCAAAGTAAATCATCACACTTCCGTAAATTTGAGAAGCCACTTAGATAAAAGGTAGATGAATAAAGCAACAAGGTACAGATATGAACAAACAATTGGTAAGGATTACCCAATCACAAACCAAATATCTGCGGGAAGAAATACTAGAGCTACAAGAATTCCCACCTATAAAACTCCGGAAATTTTCTGGTTATGTAATCAGGTGTTGGGGATACAGGGGAAGCATAATATCTCACCCAAAACTAGCAAATCCTACATCCAGCTGTATCCATCCTTCAACACATAACCAAGAAACCTTCGGAAATCATTTACCTCAACCTTCGAAAAGCATCCTTTATACAAGTTATGGAAATACTCCCGAACTCCCGCCCCAGTACTGGGTGGCATCGAGGTTATCTCACCAACAACTGCATAAAAGAGATTTTCAATGTCGGTGAACTCAGGTATTCCAGAACTGCAACGATAAAATTGTGACGACAACACCTCGGAGCTCAACTCCCCGGGACACTGCCACAACCCCTAAATGTCAGGAGGCACCAAGAGCAATGTTCTCGTCACAAAACCATCGAAACGATTCCAAGATACCCGTGTGATCCTAAAAAAAATCATGAAATTTGAGGAGAGAAGAGTCAAAACTCTACGTCAGGAGGCCTCACCAGAGCGACGAAGGGACTGAGGAGTAAAAAGAATCCTACTCTCCGATATATATAATCCTACAAGACTCAAAACATTTTCTTCTAGACTCAACAACGTCAGCGATTCGATCAAGCAGGGGGCTCCTAAGTTGGGGAAGGCTCTGATTACCAACTTGTCACACCCACAATGCGGCTATATCTCCCACGTGTCGGGGCACGACTTAGAGGCATAACCGCATGGTAGGAATGTCGCAAGAGGGGTAATCTTTACACATCCCATGTACTGAATAAAAAAGGGATAAAGAGTTGGCTTACAATCGCCACTTCACACAGTACATAAATATATCATACATCATCCAGAATACAATCAAGGTCCGACTACGGAACCAAAATAAAAGAAGACTACCCCAATGCTACACAGATCCCCGATAGACCCCAACTGGGCTCCACTACTGATCATCCGGAAAAGAAACATAGTAACGGCCCGAATCCTCGTCGAACTCCCACTTGAGTTCAGTAGCATCCCCTGCACTGGCATCATCAGCACCTGCATCTATTTGGAAGTATCTGTGAGTCACGGGGACTCAGCAATCTCACACCTGCGAGATCAAGACTATTTAAGCTTAAGGTAGGAAAGGGTAGTGAGGTGGAGCTGCAGCAAGCACTAGCATATATGGTGGCTAACTTACGCAAAAGAGAGCGAGAAGAGAAGCAAAGCACGGTCGAGAAGCTAATGGTGATCAAGAAGTGATCCTGAAGCTACTAACGTTCAAGCATAACACGAGACCGTGTTCTCTTCCCGGACTCCGTCGAAAAGAGACCATCATGGCTACATACGCGGTTGATTCATTTTAATTAAGTTAAGTGTCAAGTTCTCTACAACTGGACATTAACAAATTCCCATCTGCCCATAACCGTGGGCACAGCTTTCGAAAATTCAAAACCCTGCAAGGGTGTCCCAACTTAGCCCATCACAAGCTCTCACGGTTAACGAAGGATATTCCTTCTAGCGAGAAGACCCGATCAGTCTCGGAATCCCGGTTACAAGACATTTCGACAAAGGTAAAACAAGACCAGCAAAGCCACCCGATGTGCCGACAAATCCCGATAGGAGTTGCACGTGTCTCGTTCTCAGTGCAACAGCGGATGAGACAGGCTACGAGTAAAACCAACCCTCGAGTTTCTCTGAGGTGGCCCCGCAGGCGGCTTGGTTCGAACTAACACTCAGAGGAGCACTGGCCCAGGGGGGGTTTAAAATAAAGATGACCCTTGAGTCTCGGGCAAGTAACATACCGATGGAGAAAGGGAATTACGTATGTTGTCATAACGGTTGGACCAATAAAGATCTCCGTAGAATATGTAGGAGCCAATATGGGCATCCAGGTTCCGCTATTGGTTATTGACTGGAGAGGTGTCTCGATCATGTCTACATAGTGCTCGAACCTGTAGGGTCCGCACGCTTAACGTTCGTTGACGATATAGTGTTATATGATTTGGTGACCGAATGTTACTCGGAGTCCCGTATGTGATCATGGAGATGATGAGGAGTCTCAAAATGGTCGAGAGGTAAAGATTGATATATAGGACGATGGTATTCGGACACCGGAAGTGTCTCGGGGTGTACCGGGTGATCATCGGAGTACTGGAGGGGGTACTGGACACCCCCGGGAGGTTAGTGGGCCTATTGGGCCATAAGAGGGGAGCACACCAGCCCACAAGGGGCTGGCGCGCCCCCCATGGCAGCCGCCCAAGTGGGGAAAGGAAAGGGGGGATTTGGCCTCCCCCTTCCTTCCTCTCCCGCCTTTACTTCCCCCCTCCGACAAAGTAGGAGCCCTAGTAGGATTCAGACCTACTTGGGCCACCCCTTGGCATCTCACCTCTCTCTCCCATATATATATGTGTGGGGGGGCGCCTAGCACAAGCACAACAATCCCTTAGCCGTGTGCGGCGCCCCCTCCACAGTTTACACCTCCTGTCATATTTTCGTAGTGCTTAGGCGAAGCCCTGCAGAGATAGCTTCACCATCACCGTCACCATGCCGCCATGTTGCCAGAACTCATCCACTACCTCGCTGTCTTACTGGATCAAGAAGGCGGAGGACGTCGCCGAGCTGAACGTGTGTTGAACGCGGAGGTGCCGTACGTTTGGTGCTCGATCGGTTGGAACACAAAGAAGTTCGACTACATCAACCGTGTTGTCAAACACTTCCGCTTACGGTCTATGAGAGTGATAACCCACAAGTATAGGGGATCAATTGTAGCCTCTTTCAATAAGTAAGAGTGTCGAACCCAACGAGGAGCTAAAGGTAGAACAAATATTCCCTCAAGTTCAATCGACCACCGATACAACTCTACGCACGCGTAATGTTTGCTTTACCTAGAACAAGTATGAAACTAGAAGTACTTTGTAGGTGTTGTAGGATAGGTTTGCAAGATAATAAAGAGCACATAAATAAAAACTAGGGGATGTTTATATAAATACACAAGTAAGTTAGTTTTAGTAGAGAGCTTTTTGTCACAAGAAAGTTATGTGTCCCTAGGCAATCGATAACTAGATTGGTAATCATTATTGCAATTTTATATGACGGAGAGGCATAAGCTAACATACTTTATCTTCTTGGATCATATGAACTTATGATTGGAACTCTAGCAAGCATTCGCAACTACTAAAGATCATTAAGGTAAAACCCAACCATAGCATTAAAGTATCAAGTCCTCTTTATTCCCATACGCCATAACCCACTTATCCGTGTTTGTGTTTCTATCACTCACGCAATGCAGACAATAAGAAAACCATGAACATATTGCAAACGCTATAGCGGAGAACCATCACGCTTGTGCGACACGGAGATCACCATAGGACAACACCAATAATAAAACATGCAACTCAAATCAATCACGATCATCAATGAACCCATAGGACAAAATGATCTACTCAAACATCACAGGATGGCCTTACATCATTGGGAAATAATATATAGTGTTGAGCACCATGTATAAGTAGATATTACAGCGGGGAGAAGAGGTGTTACACCGCTGCACAAAGGGGGAGAGAGTTGGTGATGATGGTGGTGAAGTTGTTGGTGTAGATTGCAGTCATGATGACGGCCCCGGTGGTGTTCCGGCGCCACCGGGAGAGAGGGGGAGAGAGCCCCCCTTCTCCTTCTTCTTCCTTCACCTTCCCCCTAGATGGGAGAAGGGTTTCCCCTCTAGTCCTTGGCTTCCATGGCGGCGGAGGGGCGGGAGCCCCTCTGAGATTGGATCTCTCTCTCTCTCTCTCTCTCTCTCTCTGTGTGTGTTTCCTTCTATTTCTGCGCTCCCAGATTCTGGCCTTTCACCGTTTCTTAAATTCCCAAAGATCCATAACTCCGATTGGGCTGAAATTTTTACACGATTTTTATCCGGATATTGGATTTATTGCGGCGAAAAAGGGCACCAAGCGCATTACACAGTGGCCACAAGGACCAGGGATGCTCCCTCCGTCCTTATGGGCCCCTTGGGCATCGTCTCGCATTGATTCTTTTTCCCAAAAATCACATATATTCCAAAAAAATCTCCATAAGTTTCTATCCCATTCGGACTCTGTTTGATATGGATTTTCTACGAAACAAAAAACATGCAACAAAGAGGAACTGGCACTGGGCACTGGATCAATATGTTAGTCCCAAAAAATAGTATAAAAAGTTGCCAAAAGTATATAAAAGTTGTAGAATATTGGCATGAAACAATCAAAAATTATAGATATGACGGAGACGTATCAGCATCCCCAAGCTTAATTCATGCTCGTCCTCGAGTAGGTAAATGATAAAAAAGATATTTTTTATGTGGAATGCTACCTAGCATAATATTGATCATATAATCTAATCATGGCATGAATATTAAGACACGAGTGATTCAAAGCAATAGTCTATCATTTGACATTAAGGCAATAATACTTCAAGCATACTAATAAAGAAATCATGTATTTTCAAAATAACATGGCCAAAGAAAGTTATCCCAACAAAATCATATAGTCTGGCTATGCTCCATCTTCATCACACAAAGTACTTCATCATGCACAACCCCGATGACAAGCCAAGCAATTGTTTCATACTTTTAATGTTCTCAACCCCTTTCAACTTTCACGCAATACTTGAGCGTCAGCCATGTATATAGCACTATAGGTGGAATAGATTATGATGGTGGAGGTTGTGTGGAGAAGACAAAAGGAAGAAATTCTCACATCGACGTGGCTAATCAACCGGCTATGGAGATGCCCATCAATTGATGTCAATGTGAGGAGTAGGGATTGCCATGCAACGGATGCACCAAAGCTATAAGTGTATGAGAGCTCAAACTGAAAACTAAGTGGGTGTGCATCCAACTTGCTTGCTCATGAATACCTCGGGCATTTGAGGAAGCCCATCATCGGAATATACAAGCCAAGTTCTATAATGAAAAACTCCCACTAGTATATGAAAGTGACAACATAGGAGACTCTTGTCGCGACCCGACCCAAATGGATCAAGCGCTCTGTGCTCAGGTGTCATCCCTGGATCAGTAATGCTGACACCACACAGTACATCGAAGGATTTATAGCAGAGTGGAAATCACACACTTATTACATCGTTGTCTCAAAGAGAACTTATTACAATAAAATGGCTTAAGGCCATCTAGTGTCGATAACAGCGGAAGACTCGGAAGATAAATGGGTCCATCAACTCCAACGGCATCACTGAGTATAGGGCCACGACCTGAAAGCACTTTACTCGTCATCTGAAAAGTCTGCAACATGAGAAGTTGCAGCCCGAAAACGGGTCAGCACATGGAATATGCTGGCAATGTAACACATAGAGAGTAATGGAAATGAAACAGCTATACTATATGCATATATGGCTGG